>NC_056748.1:42566677-42779177 GCF_019279795.1 Protopterus annectens | reverse complement strand
ATTTTATTATTCAATATTTTTATACCTTTTTTATGGCTGGTCTTTTATTGATTACTTTTAACATCTTGAGAGCACTTGTGTTTATTCTTGTGATGTCTTCGCCACTTTGAAAAGCCTTGCAGCTTGGATTACATTCTACCATTTACATTAGTATTAATTTGACTAAATATAAGTGGATACCCTTGTAACAGCCTAACAGTGACTGGCTGGTAACAGCATCATTGCTTTATTGTCTGGTCATAAAGGGGGCAGCCTTTCCCAGGAGTGTGTGTGTGTAAAAATCAAATACCCAGCTGTGGGTGGGTCAGTCACTTGAAACTGCTCTTGAGGGAAATTGTGCTTGATGCAGATAGCTGCTCTAGAAAATACTGAGTAAATACACACCCACTAGATAGTAGTACTGTCTCTTAATTTTATACATGTCCATGTGCCTGGAGAATAAGGTAGACTCAAAGGCTGGACAATTTCAACAACTCTGTTGAAAACAACAACCTGATAGAGGCCCTCAGGTCCTATGGGCAGCATCTTTTGGGAAGAAATGGTGCTGGCCAGCTATTATGGTACCAGTCATGGCAGATGTTGTCCAAAATATTAGTGTTGTGGTGGTGAAAGCTCACACTACAGCAGTGTTATAAGCATGTCACCGACACAATGCAGTATGCCCAGGCAAAGGCATGTTGCATAGCAGCTGAGAGGTTAGCCACTGGGGGAGGGCACCAGGACACATCAGGATAACAGAGATTGAAGAATGTTTGTTGTCACAGCAGGGTGACAATGGTACTGGGATCATCCCTGGAGTGGTGGACACTAGCATCAGTATGGACAACCCCAACACATCTCCGTGGATGATGCCCCTGGTAAGTTATACATATAGCATATTTTTTATAGTAGCACTGCACATGCAAATTATACATTACCACATGGTATACTGCATATATTTTATTATAATGACATTAGGTATCCCCCCATACCTGCATAGCAAGTGGTACAGTTCTTGAATGGAAACACTTAGCAGGCATGCTATACAGGGCCACAGTTGTAGCACAGTTACTCACGTTCACTCTGGTGTGTCTTTTGTTATGCGGGAGACTTCAATAGTGAAATCTAGAGAAGCTGGGGCAGAATAATAATAATGAAACACAAGCACCTGAGTCAGTCACATAACAGTGATACTGCCTATCTTCATCCTAGGTAGATATCTACCCACAGTACAGGGTGAAGACATGGTCTCATCCACAGAGGCACCAGAGGCTGTACATTCTGAGAACTCACTGTATCTAGTAGGGGAGGAGTCCACACTGACTGCAAATACCAGCAACGCAGTGGGTGGGCTACTTGATTTACACACAGTATCTATATGACCATTTGTATTTCATTTAGTTACAGTGCCTGCATGTACTTGCTAGCTGGCCTGTGAATTATCACCATGCAGGAAGTGGCAATATAGCTGAGATGTATGCCATATATATGAAACAAGGAAATTGCCTGTGTACTACGAGGCACATTGGTTATAACCCTATGTGCATCATATGGTACCTGGCAGTTCATTGAATAGTATTCTTGCCTGTTGGTATACCTCTGTGATTGTAGGCAAGGTGTGGATGTTAGTTCAGTATGAGTGCAGTATGTAACACCCAAAAGGTGAGCAATATCATAGAAGCCATGCAGAGTGGTGGCAGTTTCTCCTGGAGTGTTAGGAAAGTAGATATGCTCTTGCATGTGTAGAAGCATAACTTTGAGGACTTGTTCTGAAAAAAATTCAGCTGAGACCTGTGAATTACTTAATAAATCATTTGTTGGCCACCGAAAGTTTTTTTTAGCTAGGATAGCAATCACTGTACATACCTCAGTCTCCGCGGAGATAAGAAAGCTGCACAGTCTTGTAGATTCTGCGTGTGAATGATGCATGCTAAGCAAGCTCCATACAATGTCCTGATCTATGATCTACATAGAACCCAATCAATAACCTCTTGGCAGGTAAAGTCGTGGAATGTTACGCACTGCAGGAATCATTTTTGCCTCCTGGTAGAGCGCACAGGTGAGAAGTGGCTCTGTGAATAGCTACCATATGCAGCTGCATGAGTGCTACTATGATACTGAGCATTTCTGTTGAAAGCACCTCTGATTTTGGGTGTGCTTTGCATTTTTATAATCTGGCACAAATAGCTGTAGTATTTTTCATGGTTTACTATCAAAAGTTAGAAAGTTAATTTACTGTCATTAAATGTTCGAGGGTACAGGTGCAAAATTTGAAGATCCTGACTTGGAATTAAGTTGGCTCTGGAATGTCAAGATGCAGCTTGAATCCATAGATTTGACAGTTGCTTTCTGCAATGGATCACACTACAGTGGGGATTGGGAAAATTACCCTTTTCCTCAATGTAATGTGATCTCAGCGTTGGAGTATATAATTAACAAGTGGCACATTGGGGCTTGCCCACCCTGTAAAATATGTGTAGGACTTCTCCAGATGTCAAGGTAAGCTAGGTAATGTCGAAAATGTCAAAGTCGGCCTTCTTGACATTACCTCAGTTGGTGGTGTGAGGACTCGCTCTGCATCATTTTTATTCATTCAGTTCAAGTAACTCATCACTCGAAGAATAGATTTGCAGAATTTTGATAGTAAACCACTTTCCCCATTTAATGATTATAAATCAGTTATTTTCATCTTGTTTACAATTGCTTGTCATTATGACCTCATGTCTCTGTCCATCACCATCCGCATGTCATTATGCTGTCATATTGCACTTCTGCTCACTGCTTCATACCCCAGCTTGACAATATGAATCCCTGCTAATCATGCACATGGACATTTTCAATGCAACCATACCCTATAAAGTACATAATGTGTCTATTAATCCTGGTCTGTGTTTTTGATGTTAAGTGATTAAACGTGGATGATATGCCCTCGTGGTACTACACAGAAATGTGTTTCATATGAAAAAATATCTCTTTGACCCATAATGTGCCACTTTCCCTATCTGTTTACCTATTTTGTCCATTTCACTACTTACAGGAAGGTGCCTTTAAACTAACACAGTAAAGATGGTGGAATAAGTCAAATAATATTCACATACAGCTGGAAACTGTAGCAAAAGGAAGGGTTAAAAGGGGGTGTCACAGCGGAAAAGGAAGAAGGTATACAGAAAGCCAGAAAGGCTGTTAAAGGGGGTACAGAAAAGAGAAATGTTACAAAGCAAACCTCGAAGAGAGCTACAGCAGCAGGAAATATGAGTGAAAAATGAAAGGTGAAAAATTAATTATCATGGCACTTTGAATATTGTATGCCTCTCGAATTGAACACAAACAAACCAAACTACGAAGCAAGGAAGCCAGCAAAACGATACACCACACCACCTTGGATGATAGAATAATGAATACGTTACACCAATATGGATAAAATGCTCAAATGGAATTTATTTAAGCTCACAACAATAAGCTTTTCGTCGGTGACTCTTCACCAACTTCTTCAGAAAGTTAAAATACATCACCATGACGTTACATCCTTAAATACTCATTAAAAACTAAATGAGAAACACATGTTTTCAATCAAACAAAATCTTTAAAGACATAAAGACTAATAAATGCTCCTCTATCACAAGGGCTCAACCTAAGCGGGGCATACATTTACTATATACATTGTAAAAACATCAAGGCATCATCAAAAATGCATATAATAAAATAATTAATTAATAAATAATTAATTAATTTTTTCAGCGATTGATCAGGTAGTTCCTGCAAATAGGGGAGGCCCAGAAGCTTTATGGTTGGAACAAAAAGAGTTATTATGGCAGTTAAAATTAGAGGCTTACCATCACCTGGGGTTAAATGGAATGTTATCAATTGCTTGTGTTTTGAAATTAAGGAGCTTGGTGAGATGAGTTTAGAGTGCATTAATTACACTCTGAAATTAATGTTTCAGATGTGGTGACAGAACATAACTGTTTAACATCTGGATATAATGTAAGTATATCACCCTTATCTGGTTCTTTACAATCAGATTTTTTTTTTTACAGTTTAACTTTTTAACAATGGTCTGTACTTTTATGACATTGCACACATAAAGCAGTTTTATATGACTCACACAATAAACATTTACTGTCATACCACACATTCTTTTGTTTGATATATCAGTCAAATGTAATGCATTTGCATAATGCCCGACTAAAACTTTCCCTAATAAGGTTTTACATTTGCCAATATGCTGTTTATACCAACATTGCATTCTCTTCCAGATTTTATCTGCTTGTTCTGTTACATTAAGAGTAAAACATTTTCTACTATGGCCCCTAATGGCATCCATACTGTATGCAACATAGAAAAAAGTCTTACCATGCAGCAAAAAGGCAGGTGATCAGGCTGACTTTTGCAGATGGCTGGAAATTCCTCCGTAGTCACTCGAAAAGCTGGTGAAACAAAACTAGCAGTTGTAGATGTAGATATGAAACCTTAGAATTCACTCACCTGGACAATTTATTGCACTGCAACCTTCCTGTACAACAGTCTCAATCATGATTCAGATGTCTGAAAACTGCACTACTTCAAGCTGTATAAAACCAGAGTGCTCCAGTTCAGGATTCACTCATAAATTTTAGTTCCTGTGCCTTTACTGGAGTAACCCTATACAGGGCACCGCTCCCCCTGTGTTCGAATACAGGCTAGGCTCACCACTGAAAAATTAATTACTGCGACACTTTGTATACTGTAACAACTTTAAGCAACTTAAGTGCAGTTAGTAATAAAATAACTTATCTGTATAACAGATGGCAGGCACTATACTTTACAGCTTACAGCTTTTAATGTACAAGGTTTGCTTTTTGATACAAATGATAATTCTTCATTTACCTTGAAACTAATTTTCCTATAAAATATCAGAATTAACACCCTTTAGTCTTACAGTCCCTTTATAGTGCTTTTTCTACCATTTAAATGCTGGCTATAAAAGCAATCTTTTAAAGTCTGCTTAATGTCATGCAGTCTGCTGATAAGCTGAGGTTTGTTCAGTTTCAAAGTAAAATATGTAACAGCATTCAAGATCAACGAGTCGTCCTTGTCCCTGGTTGTCCTTGCAGCTGTACTAGTCAGAAAACATTTATTACACAGTATAAATGCCAAACATATGCGGTAATTAACTACTCTATTTTTTCCTACTATTCCTGTTTATTTTTAGCTAAATACTTTTAACCATTTAATATATATGTATTTTAACAAATAAAAATGTGCATGCACTATTCTAACAACATGAACAGACAGGCAAGCAAGAAGAACAGTATGATGATAAAAATCAGCATTAAGCTTTTTAGTGATAAAGCTTAATGATCTCAACAAAAGGAGAAATGTCGTACAGTGATACCCACTATAGGACAGGAAATATAAGTCTGAGGAAAGATGAAGCACTCAAAACTAAAGACAGGAGGGTGTTTATGATGGGGAACCTCAATCTCACAGCAGTGGTCTAGACTATCTCTGCTTCCAGTGTAGTAGAGAGCACAGACTGACTGAGACATATGACTTGGAAAGGTTTAGAGGAAATATTATTGGCTCCCTTTTGAAATGCCAGCACTTGAAATGCAGAGGGCAAAATGTCACCCACCCCCCTCCAAAAACACAGAAGAAGAGCAAATCTTGGAAATCACTATTCTCCTTAAAAGTTCTTCTAGCAGGGGAAAGCAAGTCCCCCCTGCACTCCCCCATGTGAGGGGCAAGCCCCCTCCATACCTCCTGAACTTGTATATACCAGCTCCAAGATTGCCATACCCATAGAAAAGGGAATGCTCCAAGAAATGGCATCTCGGACTTGGTCTATACAAGTCCGATCTTTCTGCCATTTAGTCTTCATATTTCAGGACTCATTCTAGTGGGTCTCAAAATTTCAGATGGTCACTGAAATACTGAAATGATCATTTGAAATCAGGAAATGAGAAATTCTTATTGTCCCCTATAGGAGGATGCATTTGATCCATGGGTCAAAGTTCCCCTTTCCACTGTTTAATGATGATTATGCAAGACTTTGGTTTTCATTCATTACGGAGGAGGGACCAAGAATGTCACCAAACACCAGGGTCTGGCAGTAAATATAAGGAAACTATGACAAGCTGGGGACTTGTAAAGAGGAATTTCAACAAGCAGCAGAAGGTCAAAGGAATGAAAGAACTATGGGAAACCATAAAAGTCTAATCTGGGACAGGTTGGAAAATATACTACAGTGGGTGGCTAGGGCAGAAAAGGAGAAAGCCAATCTGGCCCATTTACAATGTGAGGGAGTTATAAGGAAAAAGGAAAAACTGCAAGGACTGGAGGAATAAGCAGGTAGAAGTATTTCAACAGAGAACAGCAGGAAGGGGAAAGGGAAGTTGGAGGAGAGGTTAAGAAAAGGAAAAAGTGTCAGCCTAAGGCAAGCAAGAGTAGGAAAGAAGTTGGTAGGGAGACTGAAAAACAGCCTGAGAGGGGCTAAACTGGGGTTAGGGCTGACATAAAGGTTAAGATGCTTACCTGAGAGACAAGAGGTCAGGGTTTGATTCTCACAGAGAGGAAACTGGCTAGGTTTAAAACAGTGCAAAAAGACAGCTAGCCTACTACTTACATATAAACCTAAACCATAAGGAGACCAAACAGCAGGTGAAAATTCAAAATGAATACTTTGCATAGGTGTTCATTAAAAGAGGAGGAGAGCACAGGACAGTGACTAGGAAGGATGGACAGATGTAAAGATAACATCAGAAATTGAGAAAACTGAAGAAGGCTAAGACTCAAGGACCATATCAGATACTAGTAAGGAGGGATCCTAAAAATGCTGACATTTTGTTAGAACTTCTGAGAGAACTCAAGCATGTTACTTAGAAAGGAAATGGTCGCACAGGACATGTGACAAACAGTAATGGTACTGATCACAAAGAAAGGACAACAAATAGTCTATGTAACTACAGACTAGTTTGGGTGATGTCAGTGGTGAATAAGACAATGGAGACAGTGCTGAAGTCAGGATTAACAAGCTTACTGGAGCAAAACCATACCTCTCAACTTCTTAAAGCAAGAAATCTGGACAAAGCTTAAATAGTGGGGGACAAACAGCCCAAAATAGGGACAGATTTTAAATATAGTGCATATACATGTAAAATGTTACTAAAATAATAGGATTTGTATTAGAATGCATTTTATGAAGCATATGAAGTCTGAAACTCAAATGTGGCATTAGTTAGTGATGTCAGTCCTCAGTGATTTGCCAGAAACCACAAATTTTATGAGGAACTGACCAAAAATAAGAAGCAAAAATCTGGATATTCTGCGAAAAATTGGGCATTTGAGAGATATGAGCAAAACAATCTACTTAAGTTATATCATGGATCCTTTTAATCTAACCTGACATAGTTCCATGACTGGGACACAAGGCAGATTTGTACAGGTATAAAGCAGGTTGGTGCAGGTACAAGGAAAGCAGACACATACAAGATAGGTGGGTAGGGTCACAAGGTAAGTGAGTACAAGTAACCTTGTAGATTTTATGGCAGGATTTCAGCAAAATCTTTCACTCCATCTTTTACCACAAATTTCTCACAAAGATGACTAAGTTATGAATGGGTTAAAAACTGTGTAGATGAGTACAGAAGTGGGTAGATAAAATAGAACTAAAGATAATTTGTCAGTCAGGAGCTAATGGACAGTCAGAAACTGATAAATGGAGTTCCACAATGGGTGGTTCAGGGTTCAAACTCATATAACTCAGAACTTACAAAAGGCATAAAGCACTGGATCAGACTTCCTGAAGACAGCACCACGTTTGGGATCATGGAGAATATATGAGGTAGAAAGTGTAGAGGGGCAGCTTAAGAGAAATGGAGGCCTAGTCTAACAGGTAGCAGTATCAATTCAGCCTTTCCAGAAGTATGGCTCTGTGCCTTGTGATTTATAGTCCAGGACAATAATATACAGCCAGGATGAAAAAAAGACAAGAACAAGGTCCCAAGAGTTGGCATTATGGAAAATCCATTTTGGACTGGTATGTGTTGTTCTGGAGACTTTATAAGGAAAGAGAATTCATGAAGCTGGTAATGAGGCAAAGGAAGGTGACAAGGATGGTAAGGAGTAGCGGAGGTGTGATTCACAAGGAGAACTCAAGCTTTTTCATTCAAAACATGTGCGGATAATACATGTATTTATTTATTTATTTCACATTTGTTTACCGTGAAAGTCTGTCTGGGGAGAAAAGCTCCAGTAATAAGTAACAAACATGTTGATAAAGTTAACAATACAAGGAAATACTAGTAGCATACAAAATCATCAATAGTACAATGATGGACAAAACAGTATTTTAGAGGTGACAGTGACATAACATGTGATACATGCATTTGGATAAAGAGGAAGTCAAGTTACAACAGAATGGGAGAAAAGACTGAAGTATGATTGCACCTACTATGAAAGATGTGGTTATATATGGAGACCTTACGAGTTATCCAAGATGGCTGCAAGAACAAAGCCAGTTGTTTGTTAAATGAGAATTTAGGAGCTTTTTAAATTGCACTATATTACACTGTATATATAAGACACTGATGGGGAAAGGTGAGGGAATTCCATGGCAAAGGAAGTACAATATAGAGCAGCGCATATGCCTAGTACAGGAGGAAGAAGAGACAAGCATAGATTTCAGAAACAGTACCTCTTTACTTGTAGAATATCTTCCCCTGGGAATACACCCCAGTATTCTGTTTTATTCTGCTGGTGCTGCCATTTTACTCTGCTCCTGGTGATCCAGTCCAGGTGTGATCATCACTACTAGATCCTTTTTCTACTTTGTTACCATCATCTCCACTCACCCAGGCTGATACTTCACACTAGGACTGCTACAGCCTAAGTGTAGCACTTTTTCATTTGTTTGCACTGAACCTCAACTGACATCTTTCTGTCTAGTTTTTAGCCTTTCCAAATCCTTTATTAAACTTTTCTCCATCCTCTACTGTTGCACCTATACTTGTGTCATTACCAAATGACTTATTCCTGTAATTTATTATTTCATATATATCTGAGGCAGACATACTACTGAACCAGGAGAGATCCTTAGAATACTCTGATAGTTGCCTCTGTAATCCCAAGCAGTATCATCTTATCACAACCCTCTGTGTCTCACAATTCAGCCATGCAGCTGTCCAATTTGCAGTCTTGGTTCTATTCATAGCTTCTTCAGTTTTTCTTTCAGCCTCCTGTGAAAGACCAAATCAAAGCCCTTGCTGAAGTCCAGGAAAACCATGGATACTGGTCTTCTCCTGCCATGCTCACCTGTAACCCAATCAGAAAACTTGATCTGGTTTGCCTGATAGCTTTTTCTGGCTGCAAGCAATGTTGATTGATGTTCTGAATATTAATCTCTTCTAGAACTGTTATCAGCCTTCCCCTAAAGAATTTCTCCATAACTTCCCTCCCACATTTGTTAAGCTAAGAGGTCTATGGTTAGCCAGATTGTCTACTTTCCCTTTTCCTTGTATGACAGTACCACAACTGTTATTTTCAGTCCTCAGCAACATCTGCTGTAACCAGTGATCTGATGAAGCTCTATCAGTGAGTCTGCTTACACTGCCCAGATTTAGGGAGGCAGTCTATCTAGTTCTTGTGCTTTGTCCTCCTGAAGGACAGCCATATTCCTCTAAACCTATCCCATCTCTATCCTGGTGTCTATGGTTTGTTTGTCCCACTATACCTTGCCTACCTCCCAGGATGGCACCCACCCTTTGTTTTCCTTTGTAAAGACTAAAGAAATCTATTCATTCAGTAGTTCTGCTTTTATACTGTATTGCTTTGTCATTTCCCACATATCTTTGCTTGGCCTGGCTGTTTCTGTTCCTCTATTTTATATTTTTTCTATGTATTTAAAAAAATAAAACCTTACTTACTTTGTTAATGTCTTCTGCCATCTCCTCTCAGCTTTAGCCTTTGATGCACTTCCCATCTTTTTGCCTTTTTGCTATCGTCCTTGTACTGTGTCTTCTCCCCGTGTATTCTTTCTATCTCTTGTAGGACCTATCTTTTGTCCTAATTCCTAGTCGCACAGTTCTGTGTAGCCACATTTTGCTTTTTTGACTCTTCCTCACACTGCTGCTCATAGCCCTAAGTACCCAATCTCTGACTGATTCCTGTAGCTTGTTTATTCCTTCAGTCTGGTCACAGTCTCCTAGGTCATCCTTGATCACAGCCACCAGCACAGCATAATCTACCCTTTTAAAATCCCACACTGTTTTCCATCCAACTATGAACCACACAGTGGCATGTGGTGCCTTAATCTGAACATCCATGACACCCTTGGCATTAGATAGGACCGACCACATCCAGCATTCTCTCCATTCTGGTAAAGTCCTGCAGCAGCTGGCTGAACCTCTCACAGCCTAACACTTCAGTCATCTCCCCCACTATCTCATATCATTGAACCTCTTTGAATAAGCATTCTGGACAAAGTTAAAAGTAATTGGGGGACAAAGCCCCAAAATCAGAGATCGAGTTTAAATATTGATCCTATAAACCTAGAATGGTGCAAAAATTGAGAGAAAAAGCTAGCTGCACACCTCGGTGAAGTAAGCGACACTTTTAATAACTAGACATAAAAGTCCTTTGAAGCAGTGAGTAGGTTGTTTTATGCTGCATTTTTTGAATAATTTTTCTAAATATTTTTTAATGATTTTTGGATACATTTTGAATTTTGTGAGGTATAGAATTATTGAGGTTAAGATTTATGTAATATATAAAAAGGTTTTGACAATGTTTGTAAGCATCATTACCAGTAGGATTTTATACTAGGTTCACTATGTTTTTAAATGATGATTGATGTCTTAATCAGTTCTTTTTTCTGACTGGCTTCATTGCATTTAAATACAGATGGTTTGACTGTTATGATTTAGGTCTGAAGAAGCTACCTGACAGGTAGCGAAAGCGCTTACCTTTTGTGCCTGCTTTATTGTTTTGTTGCCTTTTATGTCTATTTATTAACTGCTTCACTTACTTCGTGGTGTGCACCTAGCTTTTTTTCTCCATTTTTATCTTTGCTGCATGTTGGTGCACTTTACCAACCACAAGAAACTTTGTTTTAAAGAAAGATGCTAAAATTTCAGGTTTTGCATAAGCATGCATTTTGGGAAGGACTTTAAGCTTGAAACTCAAATTATTTAGTGCCATGACTGCAATCCTCAATGATTTGTCAGAAAGCCACACATTTTATGAGGAATAGACTAACAATATAAAGGAAAAATCTTGTCACTCTGCAAAATTTTAGACGGTTGAGAAGTATGCTACCTCTCTAACCTGTTTCTCAGAATCTCCCAATTTGTTCTTGGCACATTCAGATCCACCATAAGTATTACCCCCTTTGTCCTGCCCCACTCCTTTATGTACCCCTGCAGTCTCTTATCTTCCTGTCTTGTGTTTGGAGGATTATACACCGTATCACTTCTCCACATCTTTCTGTACCCTAACTGCTAAGGCAGGTAGCCTAGCTTCTAACCCTGGCTGTAACCTGTCCTTGTCCTTGTCAGCTGTTATACCTCCTCATGAGGCACATCTGATACCTCCCCTTTTCATAAAGTCTAATCTCCTCCCATCTCTACCTTCTCTGTCATTCCTGAACAATTTATATACAGCCACCTGCAGGTCTTTCTCCCTTCTTGTCATTGACTTATGTTTCTGTAATAGCAGTAATGATCACCCTCCCCTCCTGCATCACTGCCTGCAGGCCCTCATCCCCCTTTACAAACTCCTTATATTACATTGTTACATTGTAACCCTAAGTAATGCCCACCCACCCCTCCTACATCACCGCCTGCAGGCCCCCATCCCCCTTTACAGACTCCTTATATTACATTGTTACATTGTAACCCTAAGTAATGTCCACCCACGCCTCCTACATCACTGTCTGCATGTCCACATCTCCCGTCACAGACTCCTTATATTACATTGTTACATTGTAACCCTAGGTAATGCCCACCCACCCATCCTACATCACTGTCTGCAGGCCCCCATCTCCCATTACAAACTCCTTACATTACATTGTTACATTTAAACCCTAAGTAATGCCCACCCACCCCTCCTACATCACTGCCTGCAGGTCAACATCTCCCTTCACATACTCCTTATATTACATTGCTACATTGTAACCCTATGTAATGCCCATCCACTCCTCCTGCATCACTGCCTGCAGGCCCCCAACTCCCTTCACAGACTCCTTATATTACATTGTTACATTGTAATACTTGGTAATGCCCACCCTCCCCTCCTGCATCACTGCCTACAGGCCCCACAACTCCATTCACAGACTCTTTATATTACATTGTTTCATTGTAATACTTGATAATGTCCACCCTCCCCTCCTGCATCACTACCTGCATGACCCCATCTCCCTTCCGATACTCCTTATATTACATTGTTACATTGTAATATGAAGTAATCCACACCACCTCCTGCATCACTACCTGCATGTCCCCATCTCCCTTCCGAGACTCCTTATATTACATTGTTACATTGTAATACTAAGTAATCCACACCACCTCCTGCATCACTACCTGCATGTCCCCATCTCCCTTCCGAGACTCCTTATATTACATTGTTACAATGTACTACTTGATAATGTCCAAACTCCCCTCCTGCATCACTACCTGCATGTCCCCATCTCCCTTCCGAGACTCCTTATATTACATTGTTACATTGTAATACTAAGTAATCCACACCACCTCCTGCATCACTACCTGCATGTCCTCATCTCCCTTCCGAGACTCCTTATATTACATTGTTACATTGTAATACTAAATAATCCACACCCCTCCTACATCACTACCTGCATCTCCCCATCTCCCATCACAGACTCCTTATATTACATTGTAATACCAAGTAATCCACACCCCTCCTGCATCACTGCCTGCATGTCCCCATCTCCCTTCCGAGACTCCTTATATTACATTGTTACATTGTAATACTAAGTAATCCACACCACCTCCTACATCCCTGCCTGCAGCTCCCCATCTCCCTTCTGAGACTCCTTATATTACATTGTTACATTGTAATACTTGATATTGTCCACCCTCCCCTCCTGCATCACTACCTGCATGTCCCCATCTCCCTTCCGAGACTCCTTATATTACATTGTTACATTGTAATACTTGATAATGTCCACCCTCCCCTCCTGCATCACTACCTGCATGTCCCCATCTCCCTTCCGAGACTCCTTATATTACATTGTTACATTGTAATACTAAGTAATCCACACCACCTCCTGCATCACTACCTGCATGTCCCCATCTCCCTTCCGAGACTCCTTATATTACATTGTTACATTGTAATACTAAGTAATCCACACCACCTCCTACATCCCTGCCTGCAGCTCCCCATCTCCCTTCTGAGACTCCTTATATTACATTGTTACATTGTAACCCTAAGTAATGCCCACCCACCCCTCCTACATCACTACCTGCATGTCCCCATCTCCCTTCCGGGACTCCGTATATTACATTGTTACATTGTAATACTTGATAATGTCCACCCTCCCCTCCTGCATCACTACCTGCATGTCCCCATCTCCCTTCCGAGACTCCTTATATTACATTGTTACATTGTAATACTAAATAATCCACACCCCTCCTACATCACTACCTGCATCTCCCCATCTCCCATCACAGACTCCTTATATTACATTGTTACATTGTAATACCAAGTAATCCACACCCCTCCTGCATCACTGCCTGCATGTCCCCATCTCCCTTCCGAGACTCCTTATATTACATTGTTACATTGTAATACTAAGTAATCCACACCACCTCCTACATCACTGCCTGCAGCTCCCCATCTCCCTTCTGAGACTCCTTATATTACATTGTTACATTGTAATACTTGATATTGTCCACCCTCCCCTCCTGCATCACTACCTGCATGTCCCCATCTCCCTTCCGAGACTCCTTATATTACATTGTTACATTGTAACCCTAAGTAATGTCCACCCACCACCTCCTACATCACTGCCTGCATGTCCCCATCTCCCTTCCGAGACTCCTTATATTACATTGTTACATTGTAATACTAAGTAATCCACACCCACTCCTGCATCACTACCTGCAGGCCCCCATCTCCCATCACAGACTCCTTATATTACATTGTTACATTGTAATACTTGGTAATGCCCACCCTCCCCTCCTGCATCACTACCTGCATGTCCCCATCTCCCTTCCGAGACTCCTTATATTACATTGTTACATTGTAATACTAAGTAATCCACACCACCTCCTGCATCACTGCCTGCATGTCCCCATCTCCCTTCCGAGACTCCTTATATTACATTGTTACATTGTAATACTAAGTAATCCACACCACCTCCTGCATCACTACCTGCATGTCCCCATCTCCTGTCACAGACTCCTTATATTACATTGTTACATTGTAATACTAAGTAATCCACACCACCTCCTGCATCACTGCCTGCATGTCCCCATCTCCCATCACAGACTCCTTATATTACATTGTTACATTGTAATACTAAGTAATCCACACCACCTCCTGCATCACTACCTGCATGTCCCCATCTCCTGTCACAGACTCCTTATATTACATTATTACATTGTAATACTAAGTAATCCACATCACCTCCTGCATCACTGCCTGCAGCTCCCCATCTCCCTTCCGAGACTCCTTATATTACATTGTTACATTGTAATACTTGATAATGTCCGCCCTCCCCTCCTGCATCACTACCTGCATGTCCCCATCTCCCTTCCGAGACTCCTTATATTACATTGTTACATTGTAATACTAAGTAATCCACACCACCTCCTGCATCACTACCTGCATGTCCCCATCTCCCGTCACAGACTCCTTATATTACATTGTTACATTGTAATACTAAGTAATCCACACCACCTCCTGCATCACTGCCTGCATGTCCCCATCTCCTGTCACAGACTCCTTATATTACATTATTACATTGTAATACTAAGTAATCCACATCACCTCCTGCATCACTACCTGCATGTCCCCATCTCCCTTCCGAGACTCCTTATATTACATTGTTACATTGTAATACTAAGTAATCCACACCACCTCCTGCATCACTGCCTGCATGTCCCCATCTCCCGTCACAGACTCCTTATATTACATTGTTACATTGTAATACTAAGTAATCCACACCACCTCCTGCATCACTACCTGCATGTCCCCATCTCCCTTCCGAGACTCCTTATATTACATTGTTACATTGTAATACTAAGTAATCCACACCACCTCCTGCATCACTGCCTGCATGTCCCCATCTCCCGTCACAGACTCCTTATATTACATTGTTACATTGTAATACTAAGTAATCCACACCACCTCCTGCATCACTGCCTGCATGTCCCCATCTCCCGTCACAGACTCCTTATATTACATTGTTACATTGTAATACTAAGTAATCCACACCACCTCCTGCATCACTACCTGCATGTCCCCATCTCCCGTCACAGACTCCTTATATTACATTATTACATTGTAATACTAAGTAATCCACACCACCTCCTGCATCACTCCATTTACAAATAAGAATATGAGAATTAAAGAAATAATTAATCATAACTGGAAATTATTAAGCACAGATGATAGGATATCAGCAATAGTAGGGATGAAACCTAGCTTCACATATAGAAACACTAAATCATTGAAAAGATTATTGTGCTATGAAGATGATAGTAAAATGGAGGTATGCTCTCAAAGACAAGGAACGTTTTCCTGCAGAAGTTGTAATCAGTGTATATACATGGCAGGTGATAATAAATTTGTACATCTGAACACTGATCGTGAATATATTTTTAAACATTATGCTGACTGCAGGACTAGGGACTTGATAGATCTGGCGCAATGTCAGTTATGTAAATCTTTTTATGTCGGCAAGACAAATAGAACCCTTAGGGAACGTGTCAGAGAACACATATATGCCATAAACAGAGAGGATGAAGGCAATGCGCTAGCTAGGCATGTGATGACCTATGGTATGATGCATAAATTTAAATTTTGAGTTTTAGAATTAATTAAAAAGACTGGTATACTAGCAAATGTTAAGAATTATACTGAAGAGCAGGAAAGTAGATGGATAATATGTTTACAAGCTCATTAAGCATGTGGTCTGAATAATAAGACCACTTTAAAACCTTTCCTAACGGCGAGGCCCTATGCACATTATGCACTTTATTTATGTATTAGGCTGAAATACAGTCTTATTTTTGTATTATTTGTAATTTGTGTTTTAGGATTATTTTTATGTTATTTAGTTTTAATGTATAGTAGCTTCCTGCATACTAGGTATTTTTGTAATAATTTTACTAAATAAGATAGGTTAAAATATACTGCTTAGTTAGATTCGTTAATAGTACTGTATTATAGACATAGCTAGATGTTTCTTTAACTGATTTTTAGGTTTTTTACACATAGTTAGCGTCTCACTGTGACAATTTAATGATGGACTTTAGGATGTAAATTGTTTTTGTGATGTCATAATTATTTTTAGAATGTGATTGGAGGTTGTACTGGTAATGACACTATATAATTTAAATGGAAGATGACTGCTGTAGTAAAATCTGATGAAACATTCTTTGTAACGTGAAAGCGCTTACTATTTGGAGTTTGTCTATATTACATTTTTATAACAAGCTGTGGTGTTGCCTCTTTTATTACTTTTTGGATTTACAGTGCTGTTCTTAAGAGGCACTTTATCCAGGACTGCTTTTGTTTTGTCTTCAGGAGTTAGTAGACATTAGTGCCCTGCAGTATTACTGGTTGTTAGGAGTTATTAGACATTAGTGTCCTGCAGTATTACTGGTCAGTAGGAGTTAGTTGACATTAGTGTCGTACAGTATTACTGGTCAGTAGGATTTAGTAGACATTAGTGTCCTGCAGTATTACTGGTTGTTAGGAGTTAGCAGATGTTAGTACCCTATAGTATTACTGGTTGTTAGCAGTTACTAGACATTAGTGTACTTCTGTATTACTAGTTAGGAGTTAGTAGACATTACTGAGCTGCACTATTACTGGTTAGGAGTTAGTAGACCTTAGTGTCCCTCAGTATGACTGGTTAGCAGTTAGTAGACATTAGTGTCCTGCAGTATTACTAGTCAGTAAGAGTTAGTAGACATTAGTGTCCTGCAGTATTACTGGTCAGTAAGAGTTAGTAGACATTAGTGTCCCACAGTATTACTAGTTGTTAGGAGTCAGTAGATATTGGTATCCTGTAGTGTTACTGGTTAGGAGTTAGTAGACCTTAGTGTCCCTCAGTATGACTGGTTAGCAGTTAGTAGACATTAGTGTCCTGCAGTATTACTAGTCAGTAAGAGTTAGTAGACATTAGTGTCCCACAGTATTACTAGTTGTTAGGAGTCAGTAGATATTGGTATCCTGTAGTGTTACTGGTTAGGAGTTAGTAGGCAGACATCTCCACTAAACAGTGATCTTTATCACCCAGAATAACCATCAATAGTTGTCCCCAGTTTGGGAGATCTCAGTTAAAGAAAGTAGAGTTCAAGGTTGTGAAAGTATCTCTTCAATGCCTTATTCATATATATAGAGTATTGTTATTATGATATTGCATGACATCAGAACATAAGGTGACAGAGAATGTCCTTCTTTCTTAAATGTTTGATGGTCTGGAATGCGAGAAATATGTGCATTTAGAAACTGTGAAAATATACACCGCCTAAAGTCATGAGTCTCCTCTCTCCCTCACCTGCATATAAATATGCAGTCTCTCACACACACACACACACACACACACACACACACACACACACACACACACACACACACACACACACTCACACGGATATATATATATATATATATATATATATATATATATATATACATATACACACACACACACACACACACACACACACACAAACACAAACATGCACACTTGTAAGTGGCTAGATGGCAGTTATACCCATCTGCACATTTTCATACCAAATCCCTATTTCAAGTCTACTCAGATCCCAATAAATATCTTGTCTTTCCTTTTTTTTTCAAATAATCATTCTGACTGTGATGTGGTAACGGTATCTATCATATTTCTTACCTTCCAGAGCACATGATTATTTTTGGTAGTGCAGACTGAAAAAGCAAACCTGTAACTATTTTATCTTTTTTTTCCAGCACCTGTGGTATAAATTTTCCAGAAAGTGCTGTTTTCATGGCAACATTAAACATTGGCTCTGCAATATGTAAGTACTATTTCCTCATTTTAAAATGTTATTTTTATTGTTGTCATGGGTTTGTTTGTCTGTTTGTTTTTAATGCAAGCAGCTGCATTCGAGAACACTGAGAAAAGGAATAAATCATAGAAGCATAGATTCAGTAATTTATATCTATCTGTATATCCAGAACTGTAGCTAGAGTGAGGTGAAGGACAGCTGCCCCAGGTGTAAGGTACTAAGCCAGGCAGTTGGGCAGAAGTGCATTACTGTAGCTGTTTAAATGAATGAATGTGTGCTGTCCTTTGGGTGAGATATTAAACAAGGGACTCGTCTGACTAAGTTGTTGGTAGCTCAGGTGAGTATAAATGATCACACAGAACCTAGCAAAAGGAGTAAGTATTGCTTCATTCATTGAATACTTTTCCATTTCTCTTTCATTATTCCTACGCTCATTATATTTACACTTTATATCATACTTTGTACGTCACAGCGAAGGACTTTACATGTTTATCTTGGTATAAACATTTAAAACCCATTTCATCCTTCTCACCATAACCATTTCTTCATATCACAAGTCCCCTGATGCCCAAGCCAAATTTCCTCTAGCAGCAGAAACACCACCTCAGGTCTCTCTTGAAAAGAGGACACAAGCCTAGTGGGTATAATCTGGTCAACAAAGGATAGATAGATAGATAGATAGATAGATAGATAGATAGATAGATAGATAGATAGATAGATAGATAGATAGATAGATAGATAGATAGATAGATAGTGCAAAGTTTACATTGTAAAAAAGTAGCAGATTACATTTAAGTATAGAAGAATTTCTATAAAAATACCCTGCCATAGCAGATAATCAAGTAGTATTTTTTCTGTTTGTTTGTTTGGTTTAGTAAATGTAATTCTTTGAATCAGAATGCTGAAAATATGAGGAACAGCAGTAGAGTACATGACATATAAGGCAAGGAAGCTAGATATCCAGGTTTGAATCCTTCTAGTTCTCAGTTTCACTCTGCAGCTATGAAGAGAAGTCTATTAATAACCATTTCCTCTAAAAATAAATGGGACATAACTTTTGTGATAGCTGCATGTCAACCAGTCAACCATTTAACAGACAGACAGATATATAGATAAACAAACAGAAAGAGAAAGAGAGATCAAAGAGAAACAAATTAAGGAGGTGGGAAGAAGTGCATGATAGTGAGGAATAGGATCTGTAATGGAAAGCAACTGGTAAGTAATGTGAATAAACTAGCCAACTGCAGAAATAATCATCTGCCACTAGTCACAGAGATCTCACCAAGTCACCATTTGTCATTTTCCATAAACTTATTTAATCTGCTTTGGATTGTACCAACACTCTTAACCTCTTTCATCCTATATAGACACAATCCTTTAAAACCATATCCTCTCCTCTAGTTTCCATCTTAGAGCTCCTGGAGAGCCACACTACCCTTAAAACATCCAATTCTGACTTCATTACTAGTTATAGATCCCCATCAGTGTTCTCCAAAGATCGTGGAAATTGCCCGCTGAAATTTTTAATATCAAACTATATACCTTCTTACTAGGTGAGTTCAGTTACCCAAGCACACTTACACCTCTAAATATGGATATGGTCAGATTTTCACAGACGTTTTTAATACCAATGTCATGGAGCAAATTGAAAAACTATCCATTAGGGGCTTTAATATCTTTGACCTGATCCTTACCAGTGCAGCCCCCAACTGTATTACATCCTGTATCTCCCCATCTCTGGTTAAATATGACCATAAGTCAATCATCTTCTCTGTCTAGGTTAGAAGAACCACTCCACCACCAAATTACTCCATCTTTAGGGACTTCTCCAGGGCAAGGCTACTTCTAATTTTAACAGACCTATTGAATATTCCCAAAAAAATTCCCACAAATGGACACAAATGAGATGACTGCTGTATATACCTCTGACTTTTACCAGCATGTAAACCACTGCATCAGAAAGTCAGTCCTATCTGCTCTAAACTTAATGGTAAATTCATGAATAAACCTCGGTGATGGAATTCTTATATTACTAACTGTAGAACAAAAGATGGTAAATAATGAAAATTGTACCAAATTTTCACTCCCCTGCCCTTAAACCACACTGAGACATCTTATCACAGAACGTGAGAGCACTATTAGAAAATGTAAAGCTGAGTACAAGCTTATGGTTACCACACACACCAAAGTAAACTTCAAGTCTTTATTTAGTTATGTCAAGAAATTAAAGAATAACATCCAACAATGCAGTGACCTTGTCCATAATAATAACGCACATTCTGATCCCCAGTATATATTAACAGACACATTTAGTGTTAATTTTACCTGCCTACTAACATTGTTGCTCCCACTATTCCCTAAAAATTTAGTTTCCTTCAAAATCACCTTGAAAAATTCTTAAAATCACTGCCAAAGGCTAAAAATAATGCTTCCTTGGGACCAGACAACCTTACCAGGCTGCATTCTCATAAGTGGGAAGTATGCACTATGTGGGCCTCTACTTAAACTGTTTGAACTCAGTCTGTCTATGGGGCTTGTAACTGATGCCTGGAGAACAGCCACTGTGACACCCCTGACACAAGGGGTAGCCCTCTACAGAATCAGATAGTTATATGCCCATCAGCCACACTAGCCTTATATGTATGTAATGGCAGAACTCATTTATGTGGACATAGTAACCTTAACTGACCTCAGTTAGTATGGTGTTATAAAGGGAAGTTTCTGCCTCATGTAAGCTTCTTTGCAAAGATTACAGAGGCTCTGGCTAGAGGTCACTGCATGCACATTGCATATCTCAGCCTGGCCAAAGCTTTTGACAAAATCCCCAACAGTGCTATTACTAAAAAAGTAGATAAACCTGATGTGAACCTCTACATTGTCTATCAGATTGCAAATCAGATAGCTAACAGATCTGTAGTTATGAAAGTTGCTGGTACCCTCTTTTGCTTAAAAATGTGACTTATAGGGGTATCACTGTTCAGTTTTGGGCCTTAACCTGTTTGGCTTTTATTTTGTAGAAATCTAAATCAAAATACCAGAAATGTGTTTGGCTACACTTACTGATCACTGCAAGCTGGCAGGCTTGTAAGTGCAATTTTAAGGATTGTTTTAGTTTGGTTAAGGAGGAGATGGCAGTTATATTAGTGAGCAGTGTGTTCCACTTTTTGGCTATGAAATTGGAGTCAAGGGAAGATCCAGCAGAGTTGCTGGGTTATGTGACTTGAAGGAGGCATTTGTTATTGGTGTGTAGGACCCTAGTACTGGAGTAGGGATGCATTAGGTTTAGTAATGCAGGGTTTTTCTCTAGGTAATAAAGTATTTTATGGGTTGTAGAGGAGAAGTTGGGGGAGTTCAAGCCAGTTAAGTCTTTTTAGGACTGAGCAGTGGTGCATGAGATGAGGGCTATTGGAGGCAAATTTTGCATTTTTGTTAGTGCAGGTTTCAAGTTTAGCAATGTCTGATTTTCTGAGATCGCTGAGGATAGGGAGGCATATAGGAGTGTGGACAGGAGATGTGTTTGTGCAATATTTGCTTTGGTGGTGTTTGTGAGGAACTGTCTGTTTCTACATAGCCCCCTATTTTTTATGTACTTTATTAATAGTGAGTGAAATGTGAATGTCAAAACTCAGGTAGCAGTCTATTTCAACTCCAAGTAGTTTGGTGAGGGTGACAGGAGAGATAGTGGGTTTGTTATGTGATATGATATCAAAAGTCGGTGCATGTGTGTTGAGGTTAGTTGGTGGAAATATGCAAAGTTTGGTTTTATTAGGGTTTAATATTAGTTGAGAGTTGGTAAGCCATTTTTTCTACAGAAAGGAAAGATGTCTGTGTTTTTAGTTGAAGATCTTGGAGAGACAGAGAGGAACAGAAGAGTGTTGAGTCATCAGCATATTGGATAACAGAAGCATGTAGAGAACTGGAGTGGACATTGTCAGTAAAGATGGAAAAGAGTAGCGGACCAAGGATGGTGCCTTGGGGAATGCCTAGTATAACGGGTATTAAAGGAGAGAGTTCATGCTTCAACTGCACAGCTTGCTGCCTGTTTTTTAAATAGCTTTGAAACCAGGTGTAGGTGGGTCTGCTAAGGTTCAGTTCAGAAACAGATGAAATACGTTTGTTGTGGTTAACCATATCAAATGCCTTAGAGAGGTCTAGAAATATAGCGGATACAGAGTTACCATTATTTCTGTGGTTGTCGACTATATGTGTGAATGACATGAGGGCTGTTGTGGTGCTATGGTATGGCCTGAAGCCATGTTGGGTGTTAGTGAGTAGGTTGTGGGTGGTAAGGTAATTCATAATTTTTGAGTAAATACACCTTTCCAGTATTTTGGACAGGGGTGAGAGTATGCTAGGGACTGATATTTGATTAGGTTTTTTTCAGTCTCCCCCTTTATGGAGTGGAATAATGTGAGACACTTTCCAGATGTCTGGGACTTTATTTTCTGATACAGAGCATTTGATAAGAATGGATACTGGGTATGCAATAGCATCAGTAGCTATTTTTAAGAATTCAGATGGGAGTTTGTCAGCAGCTAAAGTGGTGGGCTTTAATTTCTTGAGGAGTTTTTTAATTGTGTCCTTAGGGGCAGGAGGGTAGGTAAAGCCATTGCAGTTAGTAAGGAGATCAGAAGGTAGGTTAGAAGATGAACAATTTTAAGAGTTTGCACATCTAAGAATTGAGTCAGTGAAGAATATGTTGAAATGAGTCAGAACATTAAGTGTGGTATAGTTTAAGATTGGAGAAAGAGTGCTAGATTTTCCACGGTGGAGAATGGTGTTAATTGCTGACCAAATTTTTGGGATTAGTTTGATATTTGACTTGCATGTCTTGGTAGTACCCAATTTTGTCTGTTTTGACACAATTGTTTGCTTTATTATGGAGTTCAAGGAGTGTTTGCTTGTCTGTGAGTGATCTAGTTTTGTGCCAATGGACCCAGACGTTATCTCTGGATTTCAGCAGACATCTAGTGTCTTTGCTCATCCAGGGGGTGTAGTTGGATTTAATTCTTATGGTTTGAGGGGGGCCTGGGAGCTGAGGATATCTAAGAAGGCTGAGCTGAAGTACTGAACAGCTTCATCATCATCAACATCATCATCTCCCTTTTTCCCATTTTGTTCTACATGGGGTCGGGGTATCTCATCTCTCTCACTTCTGTGTCACTTTCCTGCCTTCTTCGACACTCATGCCTGACTGTCACAGCTCTTCTCTCACACAATCCATCCACCTCTTTGCTGGATGCTCTCTTTTCTCTTTTTCTCTTGCCTTGTTACTGTCTCTCTCAAATCTTCATCAAGCTGTCTTCAGCTTTTCTGCACATGTGCCCAAACCACCATAATCTGTTGTCTTTGACCTTCTCTGCAGTTGGCGCTACTCTGGCTTTGGCTCTGATATCCTCATTTCTTCGTCTGTCCCACAGTGTGCATCCTACCACCCATTGCAGGCACTTCATTTCTATCACCTCTAGTTTTCTCAGCTGCTCTGCCTTCACTGCCCAGGTTTCTGTACCACACAGTAGTACTTGATTGCACCAATGTCTTGTGCACCTTACATTTGAACTTCTTTGGCATTCTTTGGTCACACACTGTCCCCTGGCACTCTGTGGCAGTTGGCTGCAGCACCTCTGATTTTATCTTTGACCTCTTCATTGAGACTTCCATTCTCTTCAACCACCCCTCCCAGATACTTGAATCTGTTAACCTGTTCCACTATTTTCCCTTCTGTCTTACTTTTCAGCTTATTCTGATTTTGCCCATTTGATGCCATTACGTCTATCTTATCTGTACTCACTTTCATCCCCTGTGACTTCAGCTTTGCATTCCAGTTTCCTATCCTTTGGTGAAGCTCTTGTTCAATCTGCTTGTAATGTCGCATTGTCTGCGTACAGAAGTTATGTTGACCTGTCCTCACTGACCTGCTTGCTAATACAGTCCAACACCAGTATGGATAGTGGTGGGCTCAGAACTCGTCCCTGTTGCACACCTAGTTACAGCCCCTCTTTGAGCCTGAGTACTATCATACTTGTGTCACTGGGTCTTTGCACATAGCCTGCAATAATTCTGCCAATGTTTCTGGGACTTTGAACCTCCACAGGACAGCCCAAATCAGCTTTCTTGGGACCTTGCCATATGGTTTCTCCAAGTCTAGGAATGCCCACTTGGGCTCTTTCCTCATCTCTCCTTTCTTCTCAACTATCTGATTTACTGCAACCCTGATGTTAGTAGTGTTGCATCCTGATCTGAATCCTAACTGTTCGTCTCACATCTTACTTTCACTCTGCATATTTGTTTATCGATCACTCTTGTCTACATTTAATGCAGCGTGACAGCAGTCTGATACCGCTGTGATGCCATAGTTGTGATTGTCTACTTTGTTCTTGTGTACCAGTATTAGGATGTATATTTGCCATAAAAGATCTAGTCCTATTTGATCTCCTATTTCTTTGGAAAACCAGTGGCTCTACAAATAACTGCAATAGTGATTTAAATCTACATCAACAAATTAACATGACTTATCTGAGAGAAAGGCTCCTAACTCAATGTATTCCCAGCCTATGGAATAAGTTAGAATTACAGGCCAAATAAAGTACTAGTTTAAGGCTAGTCTTGATGAAGTCTGGCGATTGTTTCAGAGGGTTAAGACTGTGTGCCATAGATCCAGTGGGCCAAGTCTGATTCTCTCTTATGCATGTTGTGTGTCATTGAGTAAGTCACTTTACCAGCCATTGCTCCATGGTATCCCTGAAAAGGCATTGAGGGCCTACCTAGTTAAGAAATAGGAATTATTATTATTGGATGGGTAGGCAAAACATTTCTCCAAGGTTATTAGTCCTGGTATTAAGTGCATGGAAAGGGACTTGAGAACTTTTTAAGTGTGACTACTTAAAGGTGCTTATCTTATGGTTTCCATGAGTGCCTGCCTTGTATTGCTTCTGTGTTGCTAGTATGTTTCTACTTGTCTAAACCTGTCAGGCATTACAATTACTGGATTTATACCCACACCCATTTATGCACATGTACCTTCATCAAATAGTCACACGGAAAAGATATAAATAGAGAGAAATTATGTGCTCAGGCTATCTTCTGTGTTAAGATGAGGTTCCAGTCATGCAATCAGCACTGGGGACCTTTTTACAAATTAGATGGATAGTGGCAGTAAAGCCTTCACTTCCCTTGTTGTAATAAGTCATCTAATACCCTCTTTGATTCACTGTCTCGTTGCAGTAATGTTTCAATTTATCTAGTCAGTTACAGTGCCAGCCCCTCTCACAGTGAGAATGCCTTGTGCCATGATAGCCGTAATGAGACAAACGTGGCTTACCAGTTCATTTCCAAAATGCAGGATTCCAGTCTGCTGTGTTACCTGTCAACACCTTGTCTTTCTAAAAATTGAGTAATGCCAATAACAGTACAGTTTTTGGTTCCCTGTTTTGTTATCATTACAATTAATTTTGTAGCTTAATTTTAATTTCATTAATTTCAAATTTATGTACCATTTAACATTCACTCACCAAGGGGGCCCGCACAATTTTTTGCAGGAGGTTGCAAACCCAGAGGCCAGAGCTCCAGGGCATTTCTGTTTACGTGTAGATAACCAAAAAAAACTATATACCACAGTTAACTGTAAAGTACTCAGATCTTAAATATGATTGCTCATTTCTTGGTTAAATGAGTATACAGTTGCCAGCAACATTGAAGCCTTCCATAAGGCATCTCTTGCAGGTCCTTGCTTAATTTTTGGCCATCTGCAGCTTTACGTAACAGTGTCCACAATGGGTGGGGCACATGTGCTGCTCTTCCTACACAGTGCAGGGTGCCTAGGAAATTAAGCAAGCAGGTAGGACTATGTAAATTATATCAAAGCCATGCCCCCAGTCATTGCAAAGTAACACAAGAAATATTAATTTAAAAAATGTATTTAATAAATCAGTTAAAACTGCACAGTAAGCATTGTGGATGTTTTAGTGCACATACTGAGTGCTTCATCTCAGTGTAAGCCAAGACAGTAATGAAATACAAAGTGTTGTATTGTTATGGTCGGTTCTGAGCAAGTTAACTTCACAACTGAGTTCCTACCCAAAGCAAATTCTGGCTCTAAGTGTGGCTGACATTGCGGGTGGTATGAATAAAGTATAAATGGTTGAACATACTCCTTGTCATATCTGCAAATGTAAGATGCATGCTAAAGTGGAAGTGTGGCCTGTGTGTTTGTGGTTGGGGAGCAGAGTTGGATCATGGTCAAATTGGGCCCTAGACAGGGTAATGGATTATGCTCCCCCCCCAGTACACAGCCATCTTCTCTGCAGCCATTCAAGTGTCCCATTACTTGGCTATTTCTCCCCAGGTACTATAAATACTGTACTGTGCATGCTGTTTTCTGCTTTATTTCTACAATGATTATTTGGATTTAACTTAAAACTTTTTTATAGCACAAACACTGATAGACATTTGCTAAATAAAGCAATGCAGTCTCACAATGAAAACAGACTTGGCATTAAAACTTCTCTTCCCTTGAAACTCACATTCATTGAAACAGCATTGAAACCCACATTCTAAGAAAATGCATCTGGCCAGTGGTGTATAAGTTTACTTTTGGGCTGTTTTCAAATCATAGGCCCCCTGCACACATATTTAGGACCATGCATACATGCATGTGTTATTTGATTTACCTTCTGAATCTACTAAATTATATTCCTTATATAATACAGCACAACTTGTTAGAGCATGTTTTATATTTGTAGTTTTGAACATTTTTCCAGTAAGCAATAAAACAAAACATATGAACCATAATGACAAAACTGCCCAATTCAGAACATTTCCATCATAAGTTGAAGTTCCCTGATTAAAATCTGCCTCTGGGCATTTTTCTCTGGCTATACTACTTGTGACAAGCCCGTGGTCCTGCAGAGTGTGGTCCTTCAGAGAGAGAAACTCCAGAAGAACTACTACTTGGATTTTAAGTATCTTTTTTTTTTTTTTTTTTTACTTGAAATACCTTCTTAGATTCCCCAAAAAAAAACTTAAACTGTTTAGCTGTTTGCTGCATTATTTTTAAAAATGCTGCTTAAAGTTACTTTAGTCTAATTTGATCGAACGTTTGTTTGTTGCAGCCTACCGTCTGTTTGGGTTGTTTTGGACCATTTTCAGAGCAGGTTTTGGTTGTTTTTAAACTGGTCTAGCTGTTTTGAAGGTCCCTGTTAGCAAGATCTTTTTATTTGTTTTAAATTCTGCTCTAGCAGCCAGTTAACTTGGTACTTCTTCAAATTTGCTTTCAAGGAAGTTTCCCAGTTATCTACTCAGAAAGCTTCGTCAATTTATACTACTATTTACATCATAATACTAAGTCTGTGAATATCCACTTCCTCGTAAGCAGTAATATCCTAATCACTCTACCATCTTCCCAATTTCTCACTTCCTTATCTCCTCGAGTATCCTTATACACTTCTTCATGTCGAGTGAGCTACAACTGGCATCCCTCTCCAGACAGATTATTTAATCTCCTAACTGAGACAATGTACACTCAAGACACAAAGACATAGCCAAACTTGCTCTATGTAATCAAACACTCGGCTCTGGAATGACCAGACAGGAGGGAGATGCAAGACAGAACACAACAAACCACACAAACACAACCTCACAGGAGGAGATGGGAAATCACACACAACAAAACCAACACAATACACAACAAACCACATACCCAAACCTCCCTACAACACTTACAAAAACAACACATAAAACAGAAAGACATAAAAATTTCCCAAAAAAACAACAAAAACAACAACACACCATCCCAGACATCAGGAAGTGGTAATCACACACAAAACACATGCTTAATACAAACACCCATAATCAAATTGCTCAGTCACTCAAAACAAAACCACATTAACACTACACTAGAGCTACCAGGCTTAACAACAGAGGTGACACACTACACTCCCGCCACTAGGCTGAACATACCAGTCAAGGACAGGAGACTGCCTATCGTCTAAAAGGATCCGCCACATGACACCACTGACGGTCACTCCAACCTGAATGAGTGACTCCGCCCAACTCCATGGTGGTCATGAAATTGAGAAAGACAGGACGTATGACCTTATGACAAGGAACATGTGCTTGGAGCTGACCCTGAGCCCAGGCTGGTATACACCTGATGGAATGCAGCATCTTGCTGATTCTTGCCCTGATGCCAATACAAAGCTCACCACATTCACAAGAATTGGGATGAGTGAATGACAAATACCAGCATGAAAAATGTCTGTTTGCATCCATGACTCTGACAAGCTGGCTTGCATCACAAGGGACTGCTTCTGCACCTGTCTCCACCTGGCTTTACAATATCATAGTGCCTTTTGCACAAGGGGGCTCTTGCCACTCCCCACCTGCCACTGCAACAAAGCCAAAAAAAAAAAAGGGTAATGCTGCTCAACGCCAGAAAAACCTGCTGCCAAATGCAGGTCTAATGCACCTCAATAAAATACTGAGGCACCCTTCGCCTGGGAGAACATCGACGCCTGTTTCAGGCCCCTGAGAGCAGCCCAGTGCTACCAGAGCAACACCGTGGAAATGGCTATCCCAGTGCTACCAGGGCACCACAGGAGGGGGGACCATACCAGGAGGGCCCGTCCACCCCACCCAGAGGGGGAGGACACCTCCAGGCACATAACAACCACACAACCTAGTATTCATCAAGGTGCAACTACCATAGACCCATACAACAATACAACACCCAGCTCCAAACATACTACCCAATAAATCTCATGAACCCTGGACACCTCCCAATCTCAGGATTGAGACAATGAATGTATCACACAAAAGAGGATATGAATGTATCACAAAATGCCATCATACTGGGAGACTTCAACAATGCACCCATACTGGGGGTACATTGGAATAATCAATGCACTGAACAAATAGTTATCCACCCAACAATTCAGTCAAACTAATTTGAACCACTAGTACAAAAGACCCCACTAAAATGCTCCAAACCAGAAAATGGATCCTCACTAGTACAAACTGACCAAAAGCTCCATCTGACCAATATAAAATCACACTGCATATATCTCCACAGTGAGAAATACCCAGCACAAAACTTCACAACTTCAAACTTCTAAGAAAAAGCAGAAACTACTCTTAAGAAATGACATCCTTCAC
The DNA here is from genome assembly GCF_019279795.1 of Protopterus annectens. Taxonomy (NCBI): domain Eukaryota; kingdom Metazoa; phylum Chordata; order Ceratodontiformes; family Protopteridae; genus Protopterus; species Protopterus annectens. The sequence goes on along the minus strand of NC_056748.1, from coordinate 42,749,835 downwards.
ATCCACTATCCCATAAGATAGATCATCCCACAATGTTTTCTGTGTGGACCATCCAAATGCCGGACTCACATGCCACAATCCTCTGTAAATAATCCCAAAAAAATCCAAGTCCCAAGCCACCCAAGGCAAGCGTCTCCCTGTGACCCCACCAAAGAACCAAAAAAATCTGTAAGACAAAAGCATTAACAAATTGTAGCACATCAGAACAAAGAAGATGCATCTCACATCAGCACTCATAAAAAAATTCATAAAAAAACACCCAAGGCCAACTTTGAGAGAACGCTTAAAACACTAAAGATAAACACAAAACTTTCCTTCAAAATGGCTACTCATAGAAACCAAAGCCAGATTCACTCAGAGTTAGTTCACAACAACAAAAATACACTGAACCCATACAAGTTGCCAACATTCACAACAACACTGCTGACCACAATCCTCCCTTCTCCTCCTCAACCCCCAAAACAGAATAAATTTCTTCCCTCCTCACCCCCACCCTGTCAAAATAGATGTCCAGCTGAATGTACCCTCCTGTCATCTCAGATGTCATCCCAGAACCGCCGGCCAACAAAGCTAAAAAACACAGCATCAATGGGAGGAGACGTATCCCGATATGTACGCATATTTAACCTTAGAGCTACTAAGGATATGTAACTGCTGTTGATTTAAGACAGCAACAGTGGTCCCACTCATCACTCCACACCACCTCTACAGCAACAGGGAACTCACTCCTGGTCCATTAACCCTACTAACCTGCATTATAATGCAAAGAATCAAGCTCAACAGGCCTGGTAGAGACATGAAGACAGGGAGACAACAGACTAAACCCAGACCGGTTTTGTACTTGGCAGATCCAGCTCCCGCTTTGAACCTGACTTTTTGCCTTTCCAGTCACTAGAGCCATTGATGAGGGCAAAGCAGTCCATCTAGGCTACCTCCACTCTGGCAGCCTTCAACACAATACCCCACTCAGGCATCAGCAGATAAGCTCAACAGCTTAAACAAAGGCATCATTCAAGCTAGATGGGTTAAAAAAAGCAAAGGACAGAACCCATAAAGTTAAAATCACTGAAGCAAGTCCAGAATCAAAGCTGTCACATGCGGTGTCCCACAGGGATCTGTCCTGGGACCCTCCAGATGTCAGGATCTGTCCTGGGAGATGTTAAAGCAAACATATATCTGATGTACACAAAGTTCGCAGATGACTGCAAACTAGCGCCATAGTAGATCGACCAGCGGACAAAAGGCCTCACATACACCAAACACACAGTGCACAACTGCGTCATGGGTGCAAAATGCAAACTAGAAAGCAAAAAACCAAAAAATGTATAGTCATCCAAAAAAAAAAAACAAAAACCTTATCACAAAAAGTAATGGAAAAACCCACTGAGAAGTAATCAGTAAAGGAAGACCCAAGCTCCCCAGCGGACAGCCTCATTCTCCTCATTTGACTCCAAAACATTTAGAAAAACATTGAAAACATACACTTTATCACACCTTGCTCACATTAGGATTCACATCCAGATGCAAGGATGTCATTGTACATCATAGTCTTCTACTCCCCCCATGCATGTGACCCATGAATATTTCCATCAACATCCTTGTGTGCTGGCTGGACCACAAACAGCTGGAGAGACAGGACAAACCAACTACATCAAGGTCTTCCAAGAAGTCTCTAAAGTCCATGTCTAATCAACAGTAGCAAAAGAACTCAGCAGAGGTGAGGGGACCTCCCTGCCTGAGAGGTGAGGTGATCTCTGATCTGTCGCTCAAGATCTGATGCTCATCTGATGGACATGCTCCACCTCAAAAATCCAGGACCAAAGAGACTGCAAACTTAAACCTCCTATGCACAGGACATGGACATGACAGGAGGAGGAATTTGTGAAACAGATAATGTTGAGAACTTCTGGAACAGATCCCAGTTCATGTTAGGCATGTTTCCTCCCTCACTCTCTTCAAGAATGTTGTTGAAATGGGAGGAGATGATAAGCTGTTTAGGGGTAGTCACTGTGTCACTGCTGCTAGACAGGGGTAAACTACAGTAATTATATATTTATATTCATTCACATTGTACTAGACAGAGGCAAGACAGACAGTATTTATTTATTCTACATTACATTTGTATTTCATTTCATGGCAAAAGCCACATCATCACTATGGGGCTTACAAAAAATGCTCCAGGGCAGATGGCCTAGTACTAAACTATGAACCTATGAAACTATAAAAGTGTACTCAACAATCCACCAATATCAGTAAATATGCACAGTCTCTGCAGAAGTAAAAGTCATCTAAATAATTCCACATTAAAATATATGCAACTAATGAAGAGGTTGCTGCTAGCAAACAACTTTATATTTCAGTGTTTCATCTACAAATAAAGTGCCTGATGCCCTTGAAGAATACATTACCTGTATTACATTAAAAATGGTAAACTGGTAATATTACCATAGGAAATGGATGACAAACTGACAACAGGTTCATAGTTTCTAGACATCCCATCTAAAGGAGAACATACTCATGACTGCAGCACCCCACCCCCTTAAAGTACAACACAGTATCAGCCATTCATCTACATACTGTGGAAGTGGAACCCACAGCCTCCTGAATTAAAAGCAAGTATACTAATAATGCTTTCAAATTATTTAACCAAGTAGAGAATCCATTTGCTGAAAAAACATTTGCACATTGCAAACAGACTTGGCATGAGCAGCAGTAAACTTCTTTTCCCATGAAGCTCACAATTCTTTGAAAATGCACTTGACACTCATCTTTTTGAAGCAGCTTGGTGGTTGGGGTAGAGGATTCAGGCTCTTGTTTCCCTTAACCAAGGTACAGGGTTTGAGCCTGAGCAAATTAACTAACCACATGCTATCTCTAACTGGGGCATTTCACACACACACACCCACACACACACACACACACACACACACACACACACACACACACACACACACACACACACACACACACACACACCTCTTTCCCTTACTTGCAGACTTCAAAGATACGGTAATGGAAAAGCACCGATAACAGAATAATAACAGGTCTCAATGTGCCACAAAGAAAAAGATATATACAGAGGTAAATAAGAACACTTTTGAACTACACTGTGAAATGGAGTGATAACAGTTTACTAAGGAAGAAATAAAAAAAACATGCTGTTTGATAAAAAAGCATAATTAACAAAGTCTAATACCATGTGCAGCAGAAGCCTTAATGTACAAGTCATAAGTGCAATGACAAAACATTTCTACAAAATCAAGCAATTATAACATATCGTTAACAACAAATCTCACTAGGCCACATAACCCTTTCACCAGCAAACGTCAGTTTCCATGTTCCAAGATAAAGTTGTTGGAATGCAAACCATAAATTGACAGGAAACTATTTTTCCCTTTAAATACCCACTCTTATTCAGTTAAAAAGAAAAGTTGAACCTTGATGAGTCCTAAAGAAGGGCAATAGTAATGCTTGAAATTACTTTCTGCTTTAATGTCTAGCACTAGTAAGTGGGCTTAACCTCCAGGAATGGTTTATTCTGTTATTCTTCCATTCTGTTACTAACATGTCTGCTTGAATACCTGAGTAATTACATCCATACTTAACATACATCTGGTTATAATTTGTTGAGTATAAACAAGAAATTATTATTTCTCTTGCTATAATATTTATGACCCTCTTTCCAACACATAGCACACCATCTTTGACCTCTTCCAAGTAAAAATGTAATAGGATTTCAGTGATCCAGTATTCAGCATGGGTGAAACTTTAGATGGACACTGTCGCAATGATTAAGATAATGTACAGAATTACACTTTAAATTCACATTATTTAGAAGCAAACATAAATAAAACAAAAACTAAAAGAAAAGGGAATGCCTGTGAAAGACATAATAAAATAGTGCATACAGGTACATAAAAATCAAAACAAAAGTTCTTTCTAATGATGACTGTGAGTGTGTTTAACTGGATTTGATTTTAATGAAATCGTTTTTCTTTGTTTTGAAGACAAGTTACTAGAATTAATGCACCCTCAAATATTAACATTAAAACAGATAAATTACAAGGGTGCACTCCAGTACGTAACACTTCTCCAATAATAAAAACACAACTTGTATCAGTGTCACAGTGGTGCTTTGCAGGTTTCATTTATGCATTTGATAGCATACGTATGCCGCACCTTTAGAAAAGGCATTCAGCAAAACATTTACAGGGTTGTGTACCTGTACATATAATATTAAATCCCAAGACATATACTTAACAAAAGGCCCATATCACACAGTGTTTCACATACTGATATGTCGTGCAGTTGCCACTCGTATCGATAAATAAAAGAAAACATATATTCTTACCATAGTAAACTGGACAGTAGAATAGATCCAAAGCTGCTACCCAAGAGTCCCTTTTTCCCCTGTAATTTTTCAGCAAGAGCTACATTCTCAATATGCAATGCTTCGAGGAGTTCTTCCTCTTTCCCCCTTATTATCACCACAATTGGCTAACCCCAAAATACAGGTAGAATATCACCTTAATTCCAGTTATATTTCTCATAAGAGGAGAGAGAGACAGAACTTTTATAGGGCAACAACGTGGAACCAGCAACACAAGAACAAAACATCCTCTTCTTATATTTAAAATTCTGCACGTTGGCAGAAAGGAAGAACAGGACGTCTGAGTGACAATGCACACACAAACGTGATGAGATAGGTGTGTACAAGCAGACTGTTCGTAAAGAAGAATACTGTTAACAACAAAAACAGTATTTTTTAATTTAAAAGCAAATGTGACAGTCCCTCGTAAGTAAAGTCAAAATCCAGGGGGGTGCAAGTGCATGCCTCTTGCTCCCGCCTGCTGGTGTCCATGTGCCTCACACTTTATTAATATGTTACCTCTTTTAAACCCGTACCAATTCCTTTACATGTACCAATTTTTATTATCTACCATTGTATTACACCTCATTTTGTTGTCTTTCTTCCAGAACAATAACTTTGAAGTATTGCTCAGGTTAATTTTCACACCTTCCACTAAGGTCATAATTTATGATTCAGGCAAAATACAGATCCACAGTATATTTATCAAAAAAGAAGAACATTGTGTTAGAGCATCTAAAACTTGCTGTGTAAATAGACTGTCTCTTTGTATATACACCTCTTGTAACTTACCTATGTTCCTAATACTATACATTCTTTAATATAAATGTTTAAAACTTTACATTCTCTATGTATCTATGATATGTACTTGCAAATCCGCTACAATTGTTAAATTAATGTCATACTCTGTTACATAGACTGCTGTTTATCAGATGTTGGAGCCTTTTTCCCTGAGCCTGTGCTGAAAAGAGGTTTTTGCAAAACCAAGACAGACTATCCTGGTAAATAAACAGCAAATAAATAAATATATTCTGAATATTTTATGTTTAACAAGTCAGTATTCTTAAAACTCAACTCTGTGGGTGGTAAAACTAAAACTGAGCTTTGTGGTACAATGATATATCCTATTCGATATTCCTACTAATTACTGAGGAGGTAGTAAGCAAAACCCATTCATTTAAGATTAATAAATTAAATAGGCATATGGCTCATGGTATTAAAACTTATCTTGGTTAATCTTCGGGATAGTTATATTAGTCAAGGGGAGTTGGGAGTTTAACTCATAACAAAATTTATAAAAAACACACTTAAAAGAGTTGCCTATTTAGACTACCATTTTCAAATGAAAGTGTTGTACTTAAAAGATTTATTTGATGAGGCAAACCACATCCATGTCACCTAATAGTGTAAAAGTGTTACTTTAGTTCTGACCCTGTTCTGTCTCTGAGCCATTATTCTAACTAGTTGAATAACAGTGTGAACCCTGTCCTAAGACCTAATAAAGATGTGGTCTGTGTTAATGTATCTTTGTCTCTACAAAGTGACATTAAAAGGAGGGTGCTACCCAGGTAAACAAACATCAAATGTTTCTATTTCCAGAAATTAAGTGCATCTTCTTATATGATGTTTGAGAGTGTATCTCAAACTATATTAGAAATATTTATTTGTCATGCACTTTCATTAGTAAGCTGTTAGCATTTTAGGTTCTTGTGACTAAACTAAGGCTACCAGTATTGTTTGTGTGTTTGTGAAGCCACTTGTTTTAGGATATTATAGGAGATCTAGGAGGGGTTGGCCTTTAACAGCACAGAATGCTCGATAAAAAATCACTGTGGTAAGAGTCAGTAGAAAGCAGAGTATACAGAAAGTGTTCACATTTGTCTTGGTAATTAAGGACCTTTAGTCTGTTGATTTTTCTTTTACTTAGAAAACTCTAGGGTCTGGCATATTTGAAAGATAAGTTACTAAACAGAACATTATATTTAACAATTGGTCTGATAATATCAGAATATATAGTAGTGATGGCTTTCTTTGACCGGGATGAGATACCTTTAGTTATTAATTGGGTTTTATAAAAATGATTTCCTGGCTACTCTTGCTCCATGGTCATGGGAGCCATAAGCTGCTGAAGGCTGAGGGCACAGAGGCAAGAAGGGGCACTTAATGATGCAGATGGGGCAAATATTTACTTATCATTATCTAGTACGATAGGAGAATGCGTATATGGAACAAACTGTAGGCAGTGTCAATATGAGATGCGTTAACTGTGACTGTACAGACATTTCATACACATAACACAAACAAAGGTAATGGTGATCTTGGTAGGTGCAGGATATAGAGGCGATCCCAGCTCTCTGCTAACACACCATTCGGAAATGTTCATCACTTTAACCCATTTAAAAGTCTGTGAGAGAGAGAGACAAAGAGAGGGTGAGAGAGAGAGAGAGACCTACTTTCATTGTAAAGCATGTTTGTTGCCCTATCCAAAAACATGGTCCCTTTGTCATGAACTTACATGAATAGGGTGAGGTAGTAATTAGTTGGCAACAGGGATGAAATAACCTTGCTGTTGTCTATAGTCTTTGTACAAAGCAAACTGCATAGTGGCAAAAAACTTCTAACAGCTGAATAAGCAAAGAAATGAATGGATTTATTTCTGATCACAGGCCTAACAGCATATAGTACACTTTATAATGTGCACCTGGAAATACCTGGACTGTGGAACTTCTACATTTTGAAAATTGTTACTCCACAACTAAGTATACAGTGGGTTGTCAGAATGATGATGTTATAGGAGCTTTTGTCTGAATGAATGGTAGTTTAGCTCACATTTTAGGGATGTATCATAGCTAACAGTTTGAAGTGCATTTTGTTTCTAGAAGTACAGTTCTGCGCAATTCAATGATGACCCAAAAAAGTTTATAGAAAACTGGGAAAAAAAGCAAAAGGAATAGAAACAGGACAAAAAAAGAGAGAATAAATAGACCCATTTGAAGAGGTATTTGTGAAGACCCTGTGGAACATAACAAAGATGCTAACAGAAGATGTAAGGAGTTCAAATGTACAAGATACGAAATGAGATGAAGTAATGGCCAGAGAAATTGAAAGAAAATTAAGAAAAGTTCCTAACTGGAAAACCCCAGGTCCAGATGCATTACCTAACTTCTGACTAAAAGTATTAACATCTTTACAGAAAGATTTAGCCCTGAGTAAGAATTACTTATATGCACATACTGAACAGACATCAATCTAGTTAACAAAAGGAAAAACTGTACTCCTCCTTAAAACTGAACCTGTAAGCCAGCCTAAAAACTAAAGACCAATAACTTTCCTTTTGATGATGTACAAACTATATACTGGAATTGATATAGAGTTTATAGTCATTTAGAAGAAAACTCAAATCATGGCAGTAGAACAAAAGGGTAACAAAAGAATGTCATATGGAACAAAGGATCATTTGTTGTTAAAGGCATAATGGAGGATTGTAAAATGGAGAAGAATGTAAGTATGGCATTGACAGATTACAAAAATGCATTTGACAATATCCCACATTCATGGATAAAGGAGTGCTTACAGCTGTATAAGATACATCCTCAATTAATTGATTACATTACCATGACCATGAAACAGTGACAAACATCTTTTTAGTTAATCCATGACAAAGGATAAATTATTATCCCAGTGATAAAAATCCAAAGGGTGATATTCCAGGGTGGTTCTTGGTCTTTGCTGCTGTTTTGTCTTACCCTTAACCCATTAAGCTGTTTACTCAACAAATTAGGTCATAGTTACAATTTGGCTGCGAGAAAACAACCTTGATTAAAGGCTTTGCATCTACTTTTTGCCAATGACTTAAAACTGTATAGTGCATCGGATGAGGAGTTGAAAGAACAACTAGAAGTGGTTAAAACTTCCTCAGGTGAAAAAAGAATGTCATTTGGTCCTGATAAATGTGAAAAAGCAATGTTTAAAGCAGGAAAGTTGCAGTACCAAGAAGATATCAAAGACTTTGAGCATGAGGGAGTGTATAAATATTTAGGAATTGATGAAGTATTGGCAATAAAACATGTACAAATTGGACAAAACTCATTCAGAAATACTTCAGAAGACTAAAACTAATATTGAAAACAGCCTTGACATCTAGGAATAAAATCCAAGTTATACACCAATTTGGTTTTCCTGTTCTTACAGTTTGGGGGTGACCCACTGGACCCCAAAATGTATTGAATCAGTTGGACAGGAAAACAAGAAAAATGCTTCACACTTATCAAATGGTTTATAAAAATCAGTGTGTCTACCAAGACTATATAGTCCTTGTTCTGAAGGATGTATGGGACTCCTTGAAACTCATAATATGTATGGATCTGCAGTCATTGGACTGCATACATAACTGCTGACCTCACCAGATCCAGACACAATTAATGTTTTAAAACATGAGGAGAAGTCTAAGATGACTTCCCTGCTTAGTTTAGTAAAAGCTTATCTGTGTCAAGTGGAAATGGAAATTAAACTAGAAATAGACAAAAATCAGACAGCAGATGAATGTGCCAAAAAAATTTAAAAAAAAAACAGAATTTAAGGAGAAAGATCAGATAAGAAGGAAATAAATGTGTAAAATGCATAAATATTGTGGTAATACAGAGATTCATGGAACAAACTTATGTTGATCAGGATTTGATGCAGGAATGATTTAGAAGAGTTGAACAAAAACCAAAGGATGAAAGGTTAATAATGCCAGCCCTGCGTAGAGAACTACATACACATTGGTTTACAAAGTCCATTGAACATGTGGGATAAACAAGAAAGTATATAGATAAACTCCGTGGGTAATGGCTGGTTCAACAGGCAGAGAAACAATGTATAAATAAAAATGAAGAACCAGCCACACTCTTTAATTTGGCAAGTGCTTTCACATCAAATCGATGCTTCATCAGACCATAAAACTCAGTTGAAAAGCAACATTTAAATAACATTCATACATTCATTATATAGTTACCAATAAAACAAATAAAATGACTAAGGATGCAAATTATGTGATTTCAAAACAGGTTTTAAAGGTACTATATGGCGTAGTGGTGCAGCGGTAGCATTGTTAGCATCACAGCAAGAGGTTCTCCGGTTTGATTCTCAGCTGAGGTGCCTTCTGTGCAGAGTCTGCATGTTCTCCCTGCATTTGTATGGGTTTCCTCCAGGTGCTCCAGTTTCCTCCCACTTTACAAAGACATGCGTCTGGAGCGTTTCTCCCTGGGCCTCTGCTGAAAATTGTCTTGCTCCAAGTTGGACTTTCCCGGTTAACAAATGTTAAATAAATAAATACTGTACTGTTTAACCCCAAGCTCTTATAGGTTCATAGGTTCATACTAGGCTATCTGCCCGAGGGCAATTACAAGCCTAGCCCATAGTTTTGTGGCTTACGCCACCCCTTTAGTATGGGGAACTATACCCATTATTTTGCTGTGCCTCTGTTGAGCAGTGACACTGAGGTAATCCCTGGGGTATATCTGTGATCTCCCATCCATTGGTCAAGATTTCTCTTGAACAAGGCCAGCGAGGTGCTCTGCCTCACATATACCGGGATTTTATTCCACAGCATAGGGAGTCTTTGGGTGATGAATCTATCCCTCCAGCACGTCCTATTAATAGCCGTGTCGAGGTTTAAGTCTCCCGCCCTTGTGACTCTGACGGATCTAGACTTTTTGAGGTGAAGCATATTCATCAAATCTGGGTTTGACATGGCCTTGTATGTTAGGCAAAGGTCACCTCTGAGCAAGCGGTGGCGACTGAATAGAGCTGGAGTTCTTTCAGTCGGGCAGCATAGGACAGATGTTTGAGACCCTTTATCCTTTTGGTGAGGAACTTTTGTGGCCTCTCCAGCTGCTGCAAGTGTCGGGTCAGATACATTCCGAATGGGGCATTGTACTCAATCATTGGTCTGATGAGTGATGAGTATAGGGAGACTATGACCTCCCTTGATCTAGATGAGAATCCCTTCATGATAAGGTGGGCAATGTAGAAGGTCTTCCTAACTACTTTAGCTACATGGGTGTCGAATGACAGACTACTATCAACCTGGGTCCCCAGGTCCCTGATAACTTCTTCTGTGCTCAGTGGATTGCCACCTATTTGGTAGCTAGGGGTAACCTTGTTTTTTCCGAAGGGTATGACTATGCATTTTTTGGCATTTAACTTTAGGCCATGGCTCTGGCACCAGTTATCCGTTTCTGTGAGACCCTTCTGAAGGATATCTGTGTCAGATGTGTTTTCTACTATGGCGCCGAGTTTGCAGTCATCTGCAAACTTTGTCAGCCATAACCCTCCTGTGTTTGCTTGTACTTCGGAAAAGTAGATGCCAAACAAGAGTGGGCCCAGGATCTGCTTGCAACAGTCTGATCCATCTCATTTGAGCATGTTCTGTTTTATTAGTTAAATCATGTCCTCTCAAATCTTCAGGAATAACTTGTAACACCAGGAACTTAAATAAATGTAGCTCCCAGTGTATTTTATTGTAGAAGTAATAGACTGTAGTTTTTCATTACACCACAAGGTGGAGCTCCTTTCAGGAATATAAAAAACAATTTTGAAAGTGAAAGAGGGGGACTGGAACACTAGCTGAAGGAGGGAAGACTGAAATAGGGAGCTGAAGGGAAAAAGGGCCTTGCAGCATGACTAGATTTTCTTTTCTAGTGCTTTGGGAACAGGGAAGTAAAGTAGCAGATTGTGTCTGTCTTTTGCTGAAATCCTGGATGATGGTATTTGTGGAATCAGGAGAGAAGTGTGAAACCAGTAGTTCCATGCCTGCATATGATTCAGCAAGAAAATAAGTTCCTTTGGGCATAGTACAGAGAAGCCATAGATGATTACCAGAGTTCTGGCAGGTGATTTTTCTACTTTTCTCATCAGAGGAACCATAGTGCCTGGTCACTAGGATATTCTGGAATGAATGGTGAGAGGCTTTGGCCGTCATTTTATATTTTTATAACATTGTGGATCCCCCCAAATGCTTTGTGGATTACAAATAACTGGGATGCATATGAGCAGGGTTGCCAGACGTCCCTATTTGGGCGGGACTGTCCCGAGATCAGTAGCCTGATCCCGAGTCCCGCCCTGCCGGTTTAAATCCCGGCCAGCCTCCACTTTGTTTGTTTTTTTTTTTTTTTTTTTTGATTGACCCGTATACCTGGCATACGGGCCAATCAAAAATTGCTAAACACGGAGCTTCTTGTGTTCCGCATTAAAACACGAGAAGCTCCGTGTTTAGCGATTTTTGATTGGCCCATATGCCGGTATACGGGCCAATCAAAAAGCGCTAAACACGGAGCTTCTCGTGTTTAATGCGGAACTGCAATGCATTAAACACGAGAAGCTCAGTGTTTATTGCAGGCAGAGTGAGCTTAGTTGCTCAGTTCTTTAATGCGGAAAGACCTTTTTTTTTTTTTTTTTGGTCTTCAGTTGGCGAACTTGGCGCCGAAGACCTTTATGCCCGTGCTTCTTCAGTTTGCTCTCAGAGACTGTGTGTTGGCTTCTGACTTCTGCATGAAGGTGAGTCCATGTAGCAAGACCTAATTTTGTATGTGCCATTTCTGTGATGGACATTTTGAAATGTGGCCTGATTAGAGTAATTGCTTCATCGTGATTGTCTCTTAGGGAGTCATTTTGATCTCTTACAAGTAGTTTTGTTTTAGACATTAGCCCTGATTGATTATTTTAAATGGTAGAAAGCTAAGTAGAAGTGTTACTCTGCTATTTAGTTGAAGCAGTTTGATTCCTTTTAATAGGTCACAGTGATGTTTATGGGTATTTGCAAGTGTGACAAATCTTTATACTTTGTTTTTGATCATTTATATGTTATGGATGTTTGAGCTTGAATAGAGAGTTAGCAGTAGTAGGCCGTATTCAGGTTTGGGCTTAAGAGCATGTCTTATGATGTTAGAGCATGCTGAATTATAAAGGAGGTGAGAGAGCTTATGGCACAGTTTAATTTTGTCAGGGTTCTAGTGAATGCTTAGTGGGCTGGTGGAAAGTTAAGGAGTGGTCCAAAGTGGTACCTAGATAAGTTTCCTCTGTAATCTGTGGAATTATATTACTTGTATTGCTTTTTAAGACTGGTGGAGAAAGGTTTTGAAGTTTTTGAGTATGATTTAACACCATTACATTATTAAGTTTTTAGGTTTATTACCAGTTTATTATTGTGTGTCCAGATACAGCTTTTAGAGAATGAAGTTTGGTTTGGAGATTGCTAGCAGTGGTATTGGAGTCTAATAGTAGCAAATCATCAGTACACATTATGAAATTGAGGTCAGGCAGATCATTTAGGTCATTAATAAAGAATGCAAAGAGTAGAGGTTGTGTGATGGTTCCTTTAAAGACCTTTTTTTTTTTTTTTTTTTGGTCTTCAGTTGGCGAACTTGGCGCCGAAGACCTTTTTTTTTTGGTCTTCACTTCGTGAGAGACCTTCTTTTTTTCTTTTTGTCCCTACCTGGGTTGCTGGAAATCTGGCAACCCTGCATATGAGCTACAATTTGGGCCCCATCATGCCAGTAGCAAGACTGTAAGTAGTCACAGGCCAGTGAATAGGGTATAAACGAATGTTTCATAGTTGGTCTTGTTAGAATTGATCAAGGGGGTTGAGGGTGTTAGCACTTCTCAATTACATTGCATTTTCTCATATTTGTATTGCTGTATTATAACTCTTTTATTGCCTAATGACACTGCATTTTTCCCGTGTTTGTATTGCTGCATTATAAAGCTTTACTGCTCATTGATATTGCCTTCTTTGTGTATGTTTGAATGTCAAGACCTTTTTTCTGTTGAGTTCTGGTGAAGAGGGTGGATGTATGGTTCCATTGCATGCCTATCTCTCCTTGCCTTATTGCTAACTGGTGCACTGTTAAAATAATTTGTTTGTGGATGTGCTATTGCCTTTTAAACTAGATGTGTCACCTAGAAAAAAATCTGTCATTCTTGCTACCTTGGTGTGTTGGGCCTAATAGGGGTGTCACCAGAGTCAGGTAGGAAGGAACCCATATCTCTTCAACTATACCTGCGGGTGCGCTACATAAATGTGGCCCAGCATCGGACTGCCCTGGGTGGGACATCCCTTCTATGTAGAATACTGCAACAGTAATATAGAAGGACATCCATATGGGTTTGTTATTCGGAGGACTTGTCTTTTGAATATTACAATGTTTCTTGAATTGATAACAGCAGCACTTGACGAAAGGCTAACACTGCATACTGCTTATCTTGACTTGAATGAGCCTTTTGGCACTCTTCCCCTTAAGGGAATAAATGGCATACTAGAAGGGTTAAATGCAAGCCCATATATAATTCAATGGGTAAATCTCAGGTAACGTAACATAATGCTAAAAGTCGTGGCAGTGATTTACTTGCCTTTTCTTACAGAGTACAGCTTTGCACAGGCTCGTTTCTTTTTGGACTATTTTTGTCATATGAAAATCAGAACTGGGCTATGGTCAACAAGATTAGTTAATGATTGCAAACTGAGTAGCAAAAATACATGCCTGGTCCCGTACTGAAAACTGAGGATTTAAAGTCAATAACTGTAGCATTATGAGATCTAATAAAAAAGTCACAAATTATCATTATAAAAAAATATTTATTTATTTATTTATTTATTTATTTATGTTTGTTTTCCAGGATATCACACTGATCAAAACGTACTAACTGCAGGGTGGATAGGTTTTTGTTGGATGCATTGGCTATGATGGGTAGTCTTTATTAGAGGTGTTGGATCAGATATCATTTAAATGTACAAAAGTACAGTATTTTATTTGCATAAGTCTAGAAATGCAGCCATATTAAATTAGACTTTCACAGTTTGCATACAGTTTCAGTAAATATTAGTGAAAATAATCTTCAGCCAAAAAATCTGACGAGAGCGGAATGTGCAGTACTTTGAGAACAAACAGATCTTACAAGGCTTAGAAAGCAAAGCTAAAGAGGCTTGCAGAACATTAGGGTGTTTTAGCATTATTAGGAAATACTTCAGACACAGTCGGTTGAGTCAGTTAAGTTAGTTTGTTTGGACTGATATGCAGAAAGGATCTGCAGTACAGACACTCAAGTCTGAGCACTGAAGTCAGGTGAAATATTTAGCATTCCAGAATATTAATGATAGTGTTCAGGAGGAAAAGACTTTCAGTTGATATTCAGGGGAATCAGAATATACATGCAGAAACTTTGGATATATTTATTAGCACTGTTATATTTATCAGCACGGTTACTGTTTTCTGGCATTCCAGAGAATTATATTATTCATATATTCTTGACATTTATCTTCACTTACATAATAAAACATTCTTAATTGAACTACAGTTTGCAGACTTTATTGTGAAAGGTATAAGAAGACATGGCCCATAAGCGAGAGACTGGCACCTGTTAAGCACAAGTTTGGGTAATTAACAGATAACGACATTCATCCCAGTCTCATTTCTGTTGTTTCCAGTTAATTCCAATATCATCAAGCACATCAGTTCTTATAAAGATGAGTTAGAAGGACTCCTTTCCCTACAGATGCTCTTGCTGAAGCAGATCAGGAGAGATTTGGATGCAAAAAATGTTCAGGAATAGGAGTGAGGTTTTAAGGAAGCCAGGAAATTAAACAATTTATGCAATGCTGGATTAAATGAGAATTGTTGCAAAGAAACAAAACATAGATTTAATATATAATGTATGAAAATGAAAAAATATTACTATGCTGTCTTTTCTTTTAATGTTTACGTGTCTGTGTGAAATGAAGATTTAATAAAGGTGTTAAATTGTATTATTGTATATCACACAAACTCACTCACACACACACACACACACACACACACACACACACACACACACACACACACACACACACACACACACACACACACACACACACACACACACACACACACACATGCAAGGGGTAAGAATGAGTGTTATGCATTAAATCCTGGTAGGGAGGGTGAGTTAGAATTGCATTGAATCCATGTTTCAATTATGTTATAGATGTCAATATTTTCAATGGTCATAAAAGTTTTTGTGCATTGCAGCTGTTAGAATATTAGCTCCTGTTGCTTTAGTAACCCCTTCCCCATCTGACATTCAGATGGGTCCTTAATGGCAACATGTGCAATCTCTCTCAACAAGTTCCTCAGGAAAATGTGCCATCTTGTACAAGGCACTCATGATTTAAGCTCTCTCCTGAGGCAAAACAGGCAGAAAAATATACTAATCCTCACTTTCCAAGCGTATGTTAAGGAACTGCTGAAGTATACCCAAGGCAGAAGCCTGAGAAGCACCAAGTGCATCATTGGTTTGTTTCTAGAAGATCACCATGGCATATGGCGAGGGCTATACCCTGGTGTCCACAGATATTGGGAAACCACTCATCTCCCTTAATACCTCTCTATGCAAACTCACTAAAGCCCATAATGTATTCCTGTCCACTATAACGCTATAAAGAATTTCATTCAAGGCAAAATTAAAATGATGCATTCTTTGCATGTGTATGTGTGTGTAGTGTGTATGTATGTGTATGTATGTATGTGCATTTTTGTATGTATTTATGTGTGTATAAAAACAATGGTTATTTCACATCTGCAACTTTCCTAGACTTATCTAAAGCATTCAACATGGTCTCTCATAAACAACTCATCACAGTCCTCAATAGTCTATCCTTCTCTCAATCTGTCACAAACTGGTTCCAGAGCTACCTGACTGACCGCCATCAATCCGTTGTTTGGCATAATGATATATCCCCCAACTCCCTGTCTCAATAGGTGTTCCCCAAGGATCCATCCTGGACCCTTACTATACCCCCCAACTCCCTGTCTCAATAGGTGTTCCCCAAGGATCCATCCCGGACCCTTACTTTACCCCCCAACTCCCTGTCTCAATAGGTGTTCCCCAAGGATCCATCCTTGGACCCTTACTATACCCCCCAACCCCCTGTCTCAATAGGGGTTCCCCAAGGATCCATCCTTGAACCCTTACTGTACCCCCCCAACTCCCTGTCTCAATAGGTGTTCCCCAAGGATCCATCCCTGGACCCTTACTATACCCCCCAACCCCCTGTCTCAATAGGGGTTCCCCAAGGATCCCTCCTTGGACCCTTACTCTTCTCCATAGTCACTAGTAATCTAGCCTCTGCTACCAAACAGGCCACTCTCGTACAGAACACAGATGATCCCACCATCATCTGCTCAGCCCACTCCCTTCCAGAACTTCAAAAGACCACACAGGAAGCCTTTTCTTCAGTTGAAACTTGGCTTTCAGATACACAATTAATACCTAATCCAAACAAAACAAAATTCCTCATCTTCCAACCCATCAAACACAATCTAAACACCCACCAATTTAATATTAAAGCCAATGACAACACCATTATCCCTCCAACAGACCACACCAAAGTACTTGGAGTTGAAATTGACAATAACCTAAAGTTTGGCATCCACATCTCGGTAACCATTAAAGTACACAAAAAACTAGGAGCTTTCTTTGTACAGAATAAGCAATTCCTCACCAAAACAGCCAAAATTTCAGTTGCAAATAGCCACCTTATCTCCACCCTACTCTACGCCTCTCCAGTATTTACCAACCTAAGGCAAAGTGAGTTAGGTAAACTCGAAGCTTGCTACAACAAAATAGCAAAGTTTGCTACTGGCGCAAACTACCGTAGCCACCACTGCCCCTCACTTACTGAACTAGGCTGGCTAGAACTCCCTCACCTCCTTCAATGGTACCAACTCTCACTCACCCACAAACTACTAAATAATCCTCTAAAAGTCCCCTCCCTCCAAAATCGACTCCAACTCTATCATACCACCAGACCACTATGCTCCAGCAACAAAAATCAATTATAGGTAACTAAAACCAGGAACTCTACTGGAGAAGCTCTCTTCTCCTACTCCATAGCAAAATTATGGAATACCCTTCCTCACACTATAACTTCTGTGTCATCACGCACTAAGTTCAAAGCTGCTCTAAATTCTCATCTAAAAGAGCACTGGGCATGCCCCTGTAACTGTCAGAAGAAAAAATTCAAACAAGTCGCATCTGCCTCAGGTGATGAATTTTCCTTTATTAGCAGCTAACCAGATTACACAGCATGTTGGCCAAGATGTCCGGTCTGGACTGATCTGATCTCCTCTGATCTGATCAACTTGTTTACTGACATCAACTTTTATACTGCAAGCAAAATAACTTTTTCTTACATTTCTGACCGTTGACAGTTGGCTATGAAAAACATATAGGAAAAACATGTATATCACAAATTACCGCAAACCCACAGCTAGTACAGAATGTTCAAGAAGTGCAAAATGTTCAATTCAACAACGGTAGCTCAAATTTTCCAGGACACACAGCCTGCCCTAGTAAATTAACTCTTACTCGGCTGTGCATCTTTATCCCAGGCTTCACTGAGCTATAACCAAATCTCTTTATTCTGAAATGCAGAAAACAGATATCATTCAGGTTCTTAAGCAATGCTGCATTTTGTTCACAGATGAGGCCCATCTTTGATAGGCATATCCCAACAAATAACATGTTCACTTTGCAAGAACAGGAAAAAGACAAATAACAGTATGTTTTTAAAACTTTTTCTCTTAAAAGTGTATTAGCTCTGGTTTAAGCACTTGGGCTTCAGGCCAGTTATTTTACATTAAGAAGGTTCGTGGTCTGCACTCTTGTGGGAGGAGAGGCTAGACTCTGCCCTTCTGAGCTGGGAATTTCTGGTTAAAGGTTTATAGTGCCTGAATATTTGAACTGTATCTTACTGAAATTGGTACACCTTGTTTGCTGTAGCATAGACTAGATCCAGGCCTACTGAATCTAGCTTTGTTTGTATGCTTGTTGTTTGTTTGCTTGTTATTTCCTTGGAACGCTAATTCCACCTAAAACGCGGCTTCTCAGCGCTTCTGTGGATCCCTAGTGATATCTGCATTGCTTACTGTACTTATTTCCTTGCTTTGCTTGAAAGAAAGTTACTGTTTGTCATTTTTGCATTTAAGTTACCTGTAACACATTGCACTTGTTACCTGGCACTTGCTCACTAAAGCAATTATAAGTCAGCACTAAAAATTAAAAGCACTACACCCTCGCTCCCCATTGGCCCTTGTTTTCAATTATAAAGGAATTCCCAATATTATTCTAGCATGTCCAAAGGTCAGTTGTCAATCTCCTCTCTGGTCCAACTGGTGAATATGGGAATTTTGAGGCAATGTTATAACTGCCTCATGTACACAGACAACCCTCTCCTCCTCCCAACAAATTCCAACACATGTGAGAGATGCAACCATATAGCCAAACTGGAGGCTAAGCTCTCTCAACTCAGTACTGGCATAACCAGTCAGGAGGAGAAGGAAACCACACTCACTACAATTCCAGTCTCACATAGACCTACCACAACAGCAAACCAAACACATAATCACACTAAAACATACTGAGGCTCTAAATAAAGATCTGCCTAAGCAGCAGAGACCTCCAAAGCAGACACCAAGCAACCGCTACCCCAAAACAAAACACGTGCAACACATATCTCACAAAGCCAGTGTGCGAACAGTCACAGCCCTTAAGGCTAAACAACACACCTGATACACTTGTAATAGGTGACTCTATCGTCAGGCACACTGACGTCCCACTCACCAGGCTGAACAAGGAGAAGGTCACGGTGAGCAGCCTGTCTGGCGCTAGGATCCGCCACATAACACAAGCACTCAGGTCACTCCAAGGCAAGTACAAATATGACTCAGTCATTGTCCATGCTGGTGTGAATGACCTGAGATGTACCTCCCTGGACTACATGAAAAGAGACATAGAGGAGCTCTCTTAGCATGTAGCCCAGGCTGGTATGACCCTGACCTTGAGTAGCATCTTACCCTCACCAAGAATGATGCCACAATATGAAGACAAGATGATCAATTTCACCAATTGGCTTAAGTATTGGTGTCATTCAAAGGGGATCCAATGCCTGTCAACTTGGGATGATATGCACGACAAGCCACGATGCTTTGCTAGAGACGGCTTGCACCAGTCACCCCTGGGCTTTCGGATATTGGCAAAGGCTCTTGCTACCCCCATAGTGCCTTTTTTAGGCAAGGCTCAAAAGACAAACCCACCTCCATAGGTATCACAAGGGATAAGAAACTAAGAGTAATGCTACTCAACGCCAGACGTCTAAACCTCAAGATGCACGCACTCGAAACTCTCCTTAGCATGGAGAACATAGATATCTGTGCAGTAACAGAAACCTGGTTCAGGACTCCTGAGAGCACCCCAGCACTACCAGGTTATACCTCATACCATGCTTTTCAGCCCGAAAACATGGACTGAACCACAAAAGGAGGGGGAGTATCGATATTCATCAAAGATACCCACACCTCCAGGTTGGTGGCAAAGCACGAAGCATCAGAGACTATCCATGTGCAACTAACAGTGGGTAAAACTGCCTTCCAGTTTATAGCCTGCTACAGACCACCCTCCCAAACCCAGGAACCCCACTCAGCCTTCCTGAGAACACTGGAAAATATGAAGGTCTCTCCGAACACCATTATATTGGGCGACTTCAACTACCCAAACATAGATTGGGAGCATTACTCTAGCTCCAACACCCTTGCCCAAAGGTTCCTAAAATTCATAAACTCAAATGCTATGGAACAACTTGTTACCACTCCCACAAGAGGGGAAAACATACTGGACCTGATCATCACCAACATGGGGACTCTATGCTCCAGACCAGAAGTGTATCCCTCACTGGTAAGATCAGACCATAAACTGATCTCACTGGATATTCACATCCGACCCCACCCCCTGCCCAGAAAACCACAGTGAAAAACTTCTCTAAAGCAAATTTCACACTCCTCAAAACCGAGGTGGAATCCTTCAAAGCCCCCGGGCCTGTGGAAAATACAGCCCAGACCGCAGAATATAAATGCATTCTATGAACACCTTCAGGAATGCATGGATCATGCAATCCCAAATAAAACCAAGACCCAGTCCTCCAAAGGCAGACGACCCATCTGGTGGACCCCAGCCATAAACAAACTATACAATAGAAGGAGGAAGCTACTACGTGATAGAGCAAAATCACAAAAAGGGAAGGCATCTCTGATCAGTATTAGCAAAAAACTAAGGGCACTCTTAAAATCGTCAAAGGCCAGCTTCGAGAGAAAATTGCACAGGACACTAAGGATAATCACAAGGCTTTCTTTAGTTATGTTAGGAACCTGGGTGGGAATTACCAGATATGCTCAGAATTAGTCCAAAATGGCAAAAAATACACCGATCCCACAGACATTGCCAACATCCTAGCTGACAGGTTCAGCGCAAACTTCTCCCCCCCCTCCCCACCAAAAGGGCAAATATCTATCCCAGCAGAGTGCTGCCCCCCTGACATCTCAGATGCTCAGGTGGGAGCCGCCCTCTCCAAAGCAAAAAACACAGCATCAATGGGACCAGACGGTGTCCCAGGCTGCGTCCTACATGAACTCCAAGAAGAGCTAAACCCAAACATAAAACTACTGTTCAGTCTCAGCCTTACTACAGGATATGTACCCAAAGAGTGGCGTACAGCAACAGTGGTCCCTCTTCACAAAGGTGGTGCCTTAATGGACCCTGGAAACTATCGCCCCATAAGCCTGACTAGCTTGGTCTGCAAAACTATGGAAAGGATCATCATGGACCTCATAAATAAAGATATTGGGGACCTACAGACACTGGATCCTACCCAGTTCGGCTTTGTTAAGGGCAGATCCTGCCTCTTAAACCTGGTTGACTTCTTTGAAACAGTCACCAAGGCCATTGACGAAGGGAAGGTGGTCCACACAGCCTATCTGGACCTCGCAAAAGCCTTCTATACAATACCCCACTCGGGCATTATAGATAAGCTCACCAGCTTAAATATAAACCCCTATGTCACTAGATGGGTTGCAAACTGGCTCAAGGACAGAACCCACATAGTTAGAATTGCTGGAGCCATGTCAGACTCCAAACCAGTTACAAGTGGCATCCCACAAGGCTCAGTCCTGGGACCGCTCTTGTTTGGTAT
Source organism: Protopterus annectens (assembly GCF_019279795.1). NCBI lineage: Eukaryota > Metazoa > Chordata > Ceratodontiformes > Protopteridae > Protopterus > Protopterus annectens. Next base: position 42,728,428 of record NC_056748.1, on the reverse strand, counting down.
ATATTTCTCGGAGGTACAGGCCAACACGGAAGGACTGTGGCTGACCTAGTTCACAGATGACTGCAAACTGGGCACCATAATCGACTCTCCAGCCGACACAAGCATCCTCCAAAAGGGCCTCATAGAAACAGACAACTGGTGCTAGAGCCATGGCCTCAAGCTAAATGCCAAAAAGTGTATAGTCATCCCCTTTGGCAAAAACAAAGTGCCCACAAATTACCATATAGGTGGTAATCCATTAAGTACAGAAGAAGTAATTAGGGACCTGGGGACCCAAGTTGATAGCAATCTCTCATTTGACAACCACGTGGCCAAAGTGGTTAGAAAAACATTTTATATAGCCCACATAATCATGAAGGGATTCACATCTAGATTAGGGGAGGTCATCATGCCTCTTTACTCATCCCTCATCAGGCCCATAATAGAGTACAATGCCCCTTTTGGGATGTACCTTACCAAACACCTGCAGCAACTGGAAAGACCCCAAAAGTACCTCACCAAGAGGATCAAAGGGCTCAAACAGATGCCATATGCTGCCCGGTTAAAGAAACTCCAGCTCTACTCAGTGGCATACCGCCTGCTCAGAGTTGACCTGTGCCTGACGTATAAGGCCATATCCAACCCGGAATTAAGGGACATGCTGCACCTCAAAAAAATCCAAATCCCATCGAGCTACAGCTCGAGAGACTTGAACCTCAGCACTGAAATAAATAGGACATGCTGGAGGGACAGATTCATAACCCAGAGGCTCCCTTCACTATGGAATAAAATCCCATTCCAGGTTAGGCAGAGTCCCTCATTGATTCTCTTCAAGAGGAGTCTTGATGAGTGGATGGGAGATCATAGGTTTACCCTGGGTATCACTTCTGTGTCACTGTTAGACAGAGGCACAGTATACTAACCTCGAAAAAGGGCATAGCAAAATTAATTTAAAATGGGTGGTGAAAGCCAAACATACTCTGGCTAGGCTTATAAATGCCCTAGGGCAGATAGCCTAGTACGAACCTATGAACCTATGAACATTTCCCCCCTGAAAACACTTTTATCTGTCTTTTATTTCAGCAATATATGGTAAAAACTAAGTTTTTCTTTGCATACATTACTTCATTGGCAAGACAAATTTTTAAACTTCAAAAACATTTGCAAAGAGTCACATTTCAATGTATTCACTTTCACCAGTCTGTTGCAATTGCTGGTACATCGTCTTCATAACAGCAGTATCAGCCAGTCTTTGTAGAAGACCTCTGATACAGGGTATACAACAACAACCACATACCACCACAATAGCCACAGCAACTCCAACGGACACCAGGAAACTGCTGATGAGATGACTCCATTTTCCAAACCACGCTTGTAGAAAATCTGTAAAGGGATTATTTACCCCAGAGTTCTCTGCCAATTCTTCGGATAACATCTCCAAACCTTTCAAAGCTCAAGTGATACTTCCATCAGGTGCAGTGTTGTTTGGAATATATGTACAACAGAAAGTCCCAAACATCTTGCAAACTCCTCCTTCTTTGGCCAGGAGCATATCCAACGCAATTCGATTCTGCCATGCCACCTGCGAAGTGGCCTCCAGTTGTTCAGCAATTCCTTTCAGTGCATCTTTGGTATAGTTCACAAAACGCTGCTGGTTATAGTAAATGTAGTTGATCCAGTCCACATTCTTATTAGGTTGAATCCAGACAAAGATGGATGTAAAACCAGCTGCTATTTGGTTTATTGCTTTGTATTCATCAGGCATGCCTCTTGGTACGCCAATGCTATTGATGTAGACACCGTTATCGAAAGATTGCTTTGGTGCCTCTCTTTTTCTCCTACTCAACCACTTCGGCTTTATTTCAAGTTCTCTTATGAAATTGCTTGCTGGAACTGGGAAAATGTAGAATGGCAGAATTAACTTTACAAGTGCACAAGTTCCCTTCCCGGGAATCATAAGCCTTGATCTGAGTTTGTTGTCTCCACATAACCACCATACGTCTGCTAAACTATGAGTTTGGTTCTCCAGAAATGGATTCCCATTGCCATTCACAGTAACATTGCAATAGTTCTGTCCCATATTGCCATAATTTTTCCCTGTGCCATCTCTGGAAATGCACATATACGAACCTGGATAGGAAATCGCTGCAGGCGGTTTCTCAACTTTGCTTATGACCGGAAAACGCTGAGTTTCATCTTTACATTTATCTTCATTTTGTTGAAGAATAATTTCAACAGACACGTTAGGTTACCGTCATCTTGCATCAATGGGACTGTTGCTAATTGCTGTTTACCTTCAGCACAAGAAATACAGTTCTCACGATGTGCTTCTCGGGTACTATATCTATCCCAAGATAACCATTCATAATGGTGTACAAATCCCGTCTCGAGTAACAATTGTTCTTCTTTTGTGAAGGCAAAATCTGCTTTATTTGTAGCATTCTTAAGGCTTTGTACTTTAAGTTGGAGGGTCCCCAAAGGATCAGTTCTAGTTGGAAGAGACACTCTGATTCCATAAACTCCTGAATCACTTTCTTGTGGTGACATAATGGTTATAGTACCTTAGAAATGCACAATTTTTATTCTTTGTTGCCTGCTTTTATCTTTCTCTGGTATCACTGCACCACTTGTTTCCCATCCATTCACATCTGTTGACCACCAAACACTTGACCAGGATGTACAGTCTCTATTGCACAAGTATTTTGCATGAGTCAAGAAACTATTATTGTTCCATTTAGAACAGTCCAAAATTCCTTCACAAAGTTTCACCTTAAACACAGTAGTAACACCTGTTTGCGCTTGCAGCACCACCATTCCTTTTTCTCTTGCAACTGTTCCTTCTCGTATGGACATATTTACTTTCGCCACCAAAATCATCATCATGTGACAGTTCAAGTACCAGTTGAGCATGGCTATCCTCCCTAAGGACTACCTCGCGCCGTTGGTTTCTTCACTGGGTTTGAGACAAACTAACCCCTATTTGCGCTCAGAGGTCCGGTGGAGTTTGACCAATATCAATGGCAGAAGGAAGAGCCTTGAGTTTTTTACAGTGGGTGATATGAATTCATGAAGTCCTCTCAGCGATCTTTACAGCTGTAGGTATCGAGATAAATACTTGTATGGGCCTTCCCACCTGGGGGATGACCAATTCTTTCTCTTTACAATTCGGATCCACACCCAGTCCCCGGGTGCCACACTTAACATGGTTTCATTTCTGGAATCTGCAAAGGAGACATTGGTTACAAGAGATTTGACATTTAGCAGCTTCTTCATATAATCCGCTAGATCCTCACCCCCCTGACGTTCCGCTGGCAACAATCCTTGCCACTGCGGGACGTAATATGGTCTCCCAAACAAAAGTTCAAATGGTGTAAGCCCTTTGTAGGAAGGTGAGATTTGCATGTACAGGAGTGCCAACGGAAGGCACGCAGTCCATGACCTATGTGTTTCTGCCATCAGTTTGTGGAGCTTACTCTTCAAGACACCATTGTGTCTTTACACCAGTCCAGCTGATTGGGGATGGTAAGCACAATGATTTTTGAGATCAATTTGAAACACTTGACCCAATTTCTGAACAATCTGGTTAACAAAATGAGACCCATTATCACTGTAAATGCGTCTTGGTAGGCCAAATCGGGGAATTATTTCTGTAGTCAAAAGCTTTGCTACTGTTTGTGCATTCGGATGCTTCACTAGAAAAGCTTCTACCCATTTAGAAAAAGCATCAATAATGACCAAACAGAACCTTTTTCCCTCTGAGGGTGTCTATTCAATAAAGTCCATACAGAGTGTGTGGAATGGATACGGAGGGGTAGGGAATGCCCGCTGAGACTTTTTAACTCCCCCCCCCCGAGCATGATACTTTGCACATAATAAACAAGATAAACAGAATTGCTTTGCATAAGTTGAAAACCCTTTATACCAAAACACCTTAGACACTATTTGAATCATCGTCTGTACTCCTACATGGGCAGGTCCATGGCTAACCAATGCCGCATACCTAAAAGGTTTGAGGGTAATACCATTTTGCCATCTGATGCCCTATACAACCCACTCTGTTGAGTGATACCATATTTTACCCAATGACATTTTTCCTTCTGTGTCGTCAGTGTTTGCATTACTTTTAGTGTCTCTAAGTCTAAGAGGTGTCCGGGCTCCAAATCATTATCATGTAAAAGCAAATTATTTTCTTGAGCTGCCTTTTTTGCAGCCATATCAGCAAGGGCATTTCCCCTGGAAACAGGATCTTTTCTGTTGGTATGTGCGGAACATTTACATATCTCTATCTGAAGTGGTAGTTGCACTGCATGTAACAACTGTAAAATTAAATCTCTGTGATTTATTGGTTTGCCTGTTGCAGTAACCATTCCCCTATTCTTCCATAGTTGAGCGAAAACATGTACAGTGGAGAAAGCATATTGACTATCTGTATAAATTGTCACTTTTATATCCTCCCCTAAGGTACAAGCTCAAGTCAAAGCCACCAACTCAGCTGCCTGTGCAGAATAAATGTTTGACAATCCTTTTGCCTCCAAAACTTCAGTTTCTGTGGTGACAGCATACCCTGATAGTGTTTTTCCTACAGTGTCTTTCTTTGCTGATCCATCTACAAACAAAACAAGATCAGAATCTATCTACGGAATATCCGTTAAATCTAGTTGGGGAAGTACTTTGTCATGAATGCTCTCTAAACAAACGTGTGGAGTACCTTCTTCTGGAGTCGGCAAAAGTGTCGCCGGATTAAGAGTAGTACATCTTTCTATGGTCATATGAGGCTGTGTCAGCAGCACTGTCATACACGACAAATGTCGACTAGGAGATAAAAAGGTTATCTTATCTTGCAAAAGTATAGTAGCCACTGAATGTGGAACCCGCAATTGTAATGGGTGAAACAAAACTAATGATGCTGAGGCTTGTACTGCCATGGCGGCCGCCACTACTGCTTGAACACAATGCGACAATGGCCTTGCAACAGGATCTAATTAGGAGGAGTAGAAAGCTACTGGCCTCTGTTTATCCCCATGTACTTGTACCAGAACCGAAGTCATATATCCTCCCTTACAATCAACCATTTGTATAAACGGCTTAGAATAGTTCGGAAAACCCAAAACAGAGGATCCTGCTATCAATTGATTAATTCTATTAAATGCCTGTATTGCCATATTTGTCCACTGTATATCATTTTAAGCTGCCATGGGAGTGTCATAGATTAGTGCGGTCAATGGCCCTACTTCCTCAGCATAGTTAGGAATCCAACTTCTACAAAAATTAGTCACACCTAAAAAGGACATCATCTCCCGCTTAGTCGTAGGCATAGGTGCCTCAAGAATTGCTTGTTTTCTTTTGTTCTCCAATTGTCTACCTGCCTGCGAAATGCGAAATTAAATAACCCAAGTACTTTACTTGTGCTTTCCACAATTGTAACTTTTCTTTATTTACTTTATGTCCTTGCTCAGCTAAAAAACTAAGAAGGGCAAGGGTATCCTTTCTACAACCTTCCTGCGTGGGTGAGGGCAACAAAACATCATCTACATACAACAGGACCTGGCTTCCCTCTGGGGGAACAAACTGAGCTAAATTTGCAACCATTTCTTGTGCGAATATTGTCGGACACTCACAATAACCCTGTGGCAATCTGGTGTAGGTGTATCTTTTACCTTGATAAGTGAATGCAAACCAAAATCTACTCTCCTTATGTAGTGGTATGGAGAAAAAGGCATTGCTTATATCTATGACAAAAAAATATCTGTGCTGAGGTAATAAATCATTAAGTAATGTATAGGGGTCAGGGACCACTGGTGCTCTTGGGATCACAGTCGAATTAACTGCTTGTAAATCCTGAACCAACCTCCATGACCCATCCGGTTTCTTTACAGGAAACAACGGAGTATTGCAGGGCGAATCTGGGCATTCAACAAGAATTCCTACCTGTTTTAGCTGCTCAATGACTGGCTTAATTCCTTCCTCTGCTTGTTTACTTAGCGGGTATTGGTGCTTACGAGGTCTTGAAACCTGACTTTGGAGTTATACAAACTTCACCTGCTGTTTTCATCAGTCCTACATCCCCTTTACCTTTTGACCATAAATCTACAGGTAAGGCACTTAACGCACCATCTTCCTCTTGAGTTAGGAGGATTTGTCATGCCATTTCTGTTTTGTCATCCCTGAGGTGCACACTTGGTTGTGCCCAAGTCACCCAATTTAATCTTTGTACCTGGATCTGTTGATCCTTCAACTGACTTTCGGACATTGTGTCCCAATTTGTTACCTTTTTCGCCAAATCTACCCAATGTGCCCCCACCGCTTTAGTAATTGAAATATGTGGGTATAACCTGAGCGATATAAAGAACTCATTTCCTTGGTCAAAGTACAGGTCACTACTGTATTACCTTGCTTATCCCAAAACATATCATTCAAAATTATCCTTGCACATTTGTGCCTAAAGAATTCTTTTTCAAATTCTTTATCTGGACCAGGGGCCTGTCTGTAGTACATAGTACAATGTAAGTGCACGGCAACCTGCGGTGACCCGCTCCTAGATTTACTTAAAGCTAGGTTGATCAAATCTGTATCAACCATCCCCGGCCCGTTTGAAATCAAGTCCTGGCTATACCAGTAAAACAAGTCTTGTACTCCTTGTACCACCAAGCCATCCGCTAACCTTTTTGCCTCAATGCCTTTAGGTGTGGGAATTGCCGCTATTCCAAACAAATGCATCAAATCTCTTCCCAGTAAATTAACTGGACAAACTTTCGATATAATTACCCTACACCTAACAGTTTGGTTTGTTTACGGATCTGTGAACAATAGAGGATGAGACAGTGGTTCCTTATAGATTTTCCCGTTTGCCGCTTTCACAAGGACAAACTCATCCGTCTCGCAGTTCAGGGGCAGATGCACCTGAATCACATAAAAACTCCACTTTCTGTCACTCAACCAAAAACTCTATCATGGGTTTTTGATCCAGATGCATAGCAATACTCAAATGTGCCAGGTTTATGACTTCACAGTCACAATCCCGCCCTTCCTTAATTTCCTGGGTGTCCTGACATTCATCGCAGAGAGTGTCTGCCTCATCATCATCACAATCATTCTCACTTTCTTCTTCTCTACAATAATCACAATAATGAATTTGGTGCCTTCCTTTACTATCATATAGTCATGCGGAGCCCTTGTTCGTAAGCTGTGGGGGATGTTGCCACTCTTCGCAGTCAGCAGCAAAGTGCCCACGTCTACCACATTTAAAACATTCTCCACGTTTTAACCTCCCCTCATATTCCTCTGAATGTCCACCCTGTTTATACGACGTGTCCCATTTCAGGCCCCCATGTTTTTGTATGCCACCACGGCGCCCTTGCCCCCTTTGGTCCAGTACCAAAAATATACCACTGTCATCCCCTACTGCTAACACTTGTACTTTCTTTTTCTTTTTTAAATTGAAATGTCGCTCAGCATGCTTTGCATATTCAAACAAAGGTTGCAGTCTACATGTTCGGTGATCAACCATATGCTTAGTTATAAAACTATTTATCAGAGCCTTACAACCTTTAAGAAAAGCGTTTTTCAATTGCTGTTCATACAGACTATCAGTAGTCTGATCCTGCGGAATCATCATTCCACAATGGTTATTGAACACTTCTGTCAATCTTACAATATAGTGATCTACAGATTCATCATCATTTTGTATGCACTGATTTATTACTGTCCAATCTGCTCTTGGACGCCACTTATCATAAATTCTCTTCAACAGATCAGTGACTCGCGTGTCTAACACCCCAGAATTATGCTTTAATGTAGTGCCGTCATCTGCCTTACATGTCCAAGTACCACAAATTAAGTGCCAATCTGGACCCAGGATTTGTCGCACTACTTGTTCTATTTCTAAACCATTTAGATGATAACTTAAACACATACCAACTATGTCCTCAGAAAACTTGAAAATTAACCTTGGGATCTGGAATACCATCTGTAGCTTGTTTTCATAGGTTCATAGGTTCATACTAGGCTATCTGCCCTAGGGCATTTATAAGCCTAGCCAGAGTGTGTGTGGCTTTCACCACCCCTTAGGATGAGAATACTATACCCATTAGTTTGCTGTGCCTCTGTCCAGCAGTGATACAGAGATGATTCCCGGGGTAAACCTACGATCTCCCATCCACTCATCAAGATTTCTCTTGAACAGAGTCAGTGAGAGGCTCTGCCTCACATGGACTGGGATTCTGTTCCATAGTGTAAGGAGTCTCTGGGTGATGAATCTGTCCCTCCAGCACGTCCTATTTATATCCGTGTTGAGGTTTAAGTCTCTTGCTCTCGTGACTCTGGAGGATTTGGATTTTTTGAGGTGGAGCATGTCCATTAATTCCGGGTTGGACATGGCCTTGTATGTCAGGCACAGATCACCGCTGAGCAGATGGTATGCGACTGAATAGAGCTGGAGTTTCTTCAGTCGGGCATCGTATGCCATATGTTTGAGCCCCTTTATCCTTTTGGTGAGGAACTTTTGGGGTCTTTCCAACTGCTGCAGGTGTCGGGTAAGGTACATTCCGAATGGGGCGTTGTACTCAATCATTGGTCTGATAAGTGAAGAGTACAGGGGTACAATGACCTCTCCTGATCTGGATGTGAATCCCTTCATGATCAGGTGGGCAATGTAGAAGGTCTTCCTAACCACTTTGGCAATGTGAGTGTCAAAAGAGAGGTTACTGTCAACTTGGGTCCCCAGGTCCCTGATAACTTCTTCCGTGTTTAATGGATTACCACCTATGTGGTAATTAGGGTTACCTTGTTTTTCCCAAAGGGTATGACTATACATTTTTGGCATTTAGCTTAAGGCCATGGCTCTGGCACCAGTTATCCATTTCTATGAGACCTCTCTGGAGGATGTCTGTGTCTGATGGAGTGTCAATTATGGTGCCCAGTTTGCAGTCATCTGCAAATTTTGTCAGCCACAATCCCCTATGTTTGCCTGCACTTCAGAAAAATAAATGCCGAACAAGAGGGGGCCCAGGACTGAGCCCTGTGGGACACCACTCGTGACCGGCTTAGAGTCTGACATGGCACCAGCAACTCTAACCCTGTGTGTTCTGTCCTTGAGCCAGTTTGCAACCCATCTTGTGACATATGGGTTTACATCTAAGCTGGTGAGCTTTTCTATGATGCCCGAGTAGGGTATTGTGTCGAACACTTTTGCTAGGTCAAGGTAGGCTGTGTGAACTGCCTTGCCCTCATCAATGGCCTTAGTGACTGTTTCGAAAAAGTCGACCAAGTTCAAGAGGCAGGATCTGCCCTTGACAAAGCCAAATTGGGTAGGATCCAGTGTCTGTAGGTCCCCAGTGTCTTTATTTATGAGTTCCATTATGATCCTCTCCATACTTTGCAGACAAGGCTCGTCAAGCTTATGGGGTGGTAATTTCCAGGGTCCGTAGAAGCACCGCCTTTGTGGAGTGGGACCACAGTTGCCGTACGCCATTCTTTGATTAAACAGCAGCCTTATGTGTGGGTTTAGTTCCTCATTGAGTTCGTGTAGCACACAGCAGGGGACACCGTCCGGTCCCATTGATGCTGTGTTTTTTGCTTTAGAGAGAACAGCTCTCACCTGGGCATCTGAGATGTTTGGGAGGCTAGACTCTGGTGGGATAGATATTTCTCCTTTTGGGGGGGAGGGAGGAGAGAAATTTGCACTGAACCTGTCTGCCAGTATGTTGGCAATGTCTGTGGGTTCAGTGATTTTTTTATCATTTTGGACTAATTCTGAGCATATCTGGGAGTTTCCACCCAGGTTTCTAACATAGCTAATGAAGGCCTTATGATTGTCTTTTGTGTCATTAGCGATTTTTCTCTCAAAGTTGGCCTTGGATGATTTTATGAGTGATCGTAGTTTTTTGCTAGTATTGATCAGAGATGCCTTCCCTTTTAGGGATTTTGCTCTGTCATGTAGTAGCTTTCTCCTCTTGTTGTAGAGTTTGTTTATGGCTGGGGTCCACCAGACTGGGCGCCTGCCTTTGGTGGAAAGGGTCTTGATTTTATTAGGGATTGCTTGATCCATACATTCCTGGAGGTGCTCATAGAAGGCATTTGTAAGGGTTTCAGCAGCGTGGGTTGTGGTTTCCACTGGCTCGGGGGCCTTGAAGGATACCACTCCAGTCTTAAGAAGTGTGAAGTTTGCTTTTGAGAAGTTCTTCACTGTGTTCTTTTTTGCTGGGGGTGGGAGCGGGATGTGGATCTCCAGTGAGATTAATTTATGGTCTGATCTCACCAATGAGGGATATACTTCTGGTGTGGAGCATTTTGTCCCCATGTTTGTGATGATCAGGTCTAGTATATTTTCTCCTCTTGTGGGAATGGTGACTAGTTGTTCCATAGCATTTGAGTTTATGAACTCAAGGAACCTTTGGGCTAGGGTGTTGGGGCTTGAGTAATGTTCCCAGTCTATGTTTGGGTAGTTGAAGTCACCCAATATGATGGTGTTTGGAGAGACATTCATACTCTCCAGTGTCTTCAGGAAGGCTGTGTGGGTTTCCTGAGATTGAGAAGGTGGTCTGTAGCATGTTACAAACTGTAGGGCAGTTTTACCTATGGTTAATTGCACCTGGATGGTCTCCGATGCTTCGTGCATTGCCACTAACCTGGAGGTGTGGGTATCCTTTATGAATATGGATACTCCCCTCCTTTTGTGGTTCGGTCCAGATTTTGGGGCCGGAACGCATGATATGAGGTATAACCTGATAGTGCTGGGGTGCTCTCAGGAGCCTTGAACCAGGTTTCAGTCACAGCACAGACATCAATGTTCTCCATACTGAGGAGGGCTTCGAGGGCGTGCATCTTGAGGTTTAGACTTCTGGCATTGAGCAGTATATCCTCTCTAGCCCAGGGACGATAAACTAAAATAGTTGGCTCTTGTCCAACATCCCCTGCTTGTGGGTTTGCAACTTGTATTAAGGGAAGGGCTTCTGAGTGATCAGAAAGTTTAATGGCCCAAGGTCCTTGCCCTGCTGGTCCTGACCTTAACTGCATAGGCTGGTCTACCTGTTGCAAAGCAACCTTGGGTACTACGGGAATTTGCGGGTAAATTGGAGGGGTCACAACGTTTCCTTGAGCAGCCAATAACCCACCCTGCTGTTCAGATCCCACATCTTCAGACTGATATTGAGGAGGTTCCTCCAGTATGGCAGCAGCAATTTCACCATACGGTGGGGCGGTTGCCTGCCTTTGTACCACACAAACTGTACGCTCATCCTCCTTATCTAAAAATAAAGCTACTTTTCCACTTGGCACCAGTGATCCCTTTTGATTTATTTTTTCTTTTTCCTGGCACTATTTTTATTTTATAGCTCGTTTATTTGCCTCTTCTAACTATTTTTGTGCTTGGGGAAATCCCAATTGTCTTTGTTTTTTAGTTCTAGTTCCCGCATCTCTTTTCAAATCTCTAACCAATTTTGCACAGGCATTCTTATTCAGTGTACCATCAAAATCATATCTCGACTTCCTCTTTTTCAAAAATTTAACATTATTTTTGTTTAAACCTTTCATATACTTAGCATCAACATTTAAACAGGCATCACTCTCACACTTGCAGCAACTCAAACCCATGTTTCCCCTAGATTTCTTATTTTACCTCCCCCCCCCCTTTTTTTTTTTTCAGGTATTTTAGGACTGTATCAAAATTATTTTACAGGGCTTATTATAAAATGGGATTATCTTAACGGGTGACCAGAACAAAATAATCTTAACAAGTAATCCTACCCATCCTTAACTAAAAATAAAACCTTGTCGATAAGATTAAGTGAAATTAAAAGAAATTTATTTTTCATCCTACCTGAACCAGATGAGACTCCGTTTCCCCTTTTTGTTCAGAAACCATCCCTCAGATAGGGATTAGAGAGCGGCCGGCCTCTTTTCAATGACAATTCAGTCGGAGGGCTTTCAGTCGAGGGAATCTTAAGATGAGAAACCCTCACCTGCACAGGTTTTTCAGTCTCTCTGTCGGTCTGATCCGTATCTTCATAGAGGTTTCTGGTCCGAAGAACCAAAATGTCAGAAGAAAAAATTCAAACGAGTCTCATCTGCCTCAGGCGATGAATTTTCCTTTATTAGCAGCTAACCAAATTACACAGCATGTTGCTCAAGATGTCCGGTCTGGACTGATCTGATCTCCTCTGATCTGATCAACTTGTTTACTGACATCAACTTTTATACTGCAAGCAAAACAACTTTTTGTTACATTTCTGACCGTTGACAGTTGGCTATGAAAAACATATAGGAAAAACATGTTTATCACAAATTACCTCAAACCATAGCTAGTACAGAATGTTCAAGAAGTACAGAATGTTCAATTCAACAACGGTAGCTCAAATTTTCCAGGACACACAGCCTGCCCTAGTAAATTAACTCTTACTCGGCCGTGCGTCCTTATCCCAGGCTTCACTGAGCTATAACCAAATCTCTTTATTCTGAAATGCAGAAAACAGATATCATTCAGGTTCATAAGCAGTGCTGCATTTTGTTCACAGATGAGGCCCATCTTTGATAGGCATATCCCAACAAATAACAAGTTCACTTTGCAAGAACAGGAAAAAGACAAATAACAGTATGTTTTTAAAACTTTTTCTCTTAACAGTAACAAACCTCTCTAACATGTCTACCCCAACCTCTCTAATCCCTTTCTTCCACCCCTCTACCTACCTCAGATTGCAGCCAAATACATTGCTTGTAAACCTATATCTCAGCTGTTATCGTAGCCACTCTTATTCAAGGGTAATAGCTGCTAGCTCAGCTATTAAAGTACTTGCTAGTCTTTATGGCACCAATGATATAAGTCTTGTACCATTCAACTAAATACTTAATTTCATTTTGAACGTTAACTGTTTACTACTATTGTTAAACAAAACCTACATATACTTCTTGTAACTTGTAATTAATTGTTGTTTTTATTGTGGAGCTTTTCTCCCTGGGCCTCCACTGAAAAAGGACCTGTGTCCATTCGGATTTTCCCAGTCAACAAATGTAAATAAATAAATAAATAAAAATAGATAGATATACTTTCATGACCAGCAAGTGCCACTGGATGTGCATATTTATGACGTGGCCAAGACAAGCAGTTCACTAAGGGGATGTAGCCATGCTCGAATATTCAGCAAGCATCTCTGTGGATTGCAAAGTAGATAGAAAAGGTAGTAGTTCACCTATTATAATAGCGGACACTGGTGAAATATATAAAAAAGCAATTATGAATCACACACAGGTGAGAAACTTGCCTTGTTTACATAAGCAGGTCATAGAATTATCAGTCATTGTTGTATGGGATAATGGTGAAGTAAACAAGAGCCATTTTCCTTATTTTAGTTTTGTTATTGTTAAGAAATGTAAAAGGAAACGAAATGCTGGACAAAACCATGTTTGTAGGTTCATAGGTGTGTACTGTAAGCCTAGCTAATAAGAATCCCTAGTATCATGTCAACAGATATTAGTTCCCATTGCATCTATCTAGCAGGGCAGCTGAGGTGATCCCGGGGGTGAATTTTCTATTTCCCATCCACTCTTCAAGATTTCTTTGGAAGAGGGCCAGAGAGGAGCTTTGCTTGACGTGGATGGGGAGTCTGTTCCAGAGCATGGGCAGTCTCTGGGTAAGGAACCTATCCCTCCAGCACATTCTATTTAATGTGGTAACAAGACTGAGATCCCTGGAGCGTGCGGCATGGTGGGATTGGTTTTTTTTAGATGTAGCATGTCTAGCAGCTCTGGATCAGACATGGCTTTGTAGGTTAAGTGGAAATCTCCTCTAAGAAGGTGCGATATGAGACTGAGTATAGCTGGAGTTTTTTGAGTCTGTCAGTATAGAACATGTGTTTCAGGCCTAGAATCCTCTTGGTGAGGTATTTTTGTGACCTTTCCAGCTCTTGCATGTGTCTAGTGAGGTACATGCCAAAAGCGGCATTGTATTCTATAATAGGTCTAATGAGGGACAAGTAGAAAGGGACGATGACCTCTTTCTTCCTAGACGAGAAACGCTTTGTGATGAGATGTGTCACATAAAAGGATTTTCTAACCACAGTGGCGATGTGGTTGTCAAAGGAGAGGTTTGTATCAACCCGTGTTCCCAGATCTCTTATTACACCTTCTGAGTTAAGTGGAACACCATTGATGTGGCAGTTCATGGGCACAGAGTTTTTTCCAAAGGGAATAACAATGCATTTTTTGGCATTTAGTTTAAGGCTGTGGTTCAGGCAACAGCCATTGGTGTCAGTGAGGCCCCTTTGTAGGATTTCTATATCAGTTGGGGATTCTATAATGGCTCCCAGTTTGCAATCATCTGCAAACTTGGTCAACCATAGTCCTTTTGTGTTGGCTTGAACTTCTGAGAAGTAGATGCTGAACAGAAGGGGAACCAGGACAGATCCCTGTGGGACACCACTCGTGACTGGTCAGTAGTCCAATTTGGACAATTTTTTGCTAAGGCTAGCTAGAGATTCTTTCTAGTCCTGGGACTTTACCCTTTTCTACAACAGTTTCTTCCTTCTGTTATAGAGTTTGTTTATGGTAGGGGACGACCAGATTGGCTTCCTTTTTTTGGAGGTAAGCATCTTGGTCCTGTTTGGGATGGCTCTACCCATGCACTTGTGAATGTGTTCATACAGCACAATGGTGTGTGATTCAGCAGTTGAGCAGCTATTTTGCAACTGCATGGGCATTGTAAAGTTTGCCACCTCCATTTTTAGGAGCCCAAAGTTTGGTTTGGAGAAGTTTTTTTACAGTGGTTTCCTTTACGGTGGGAGAGGGGGGATGTGGATATCCATGGTGATTAGCTTGTGGTCAAATCTGACAAGGGAGGAGTTAATTGCAGGTGTAGAGCAGCAGTTACTCATGTTGGTTATGACCAGATTGAGGATGTTGTTTACCCCTAGTGGGGGTAAGTACAAGTTGGTCCAGGACATTGGAATTTATGAATTCCAGGAATCATTGAGCAAGTAAGTTAGTACTTGAGTAATTTTCCCAGTTTATGTAGGGGTAATTAAAGTCCTCCATTATTAGGGTGCTGGCTTGCACTTTGGTATTTTCCAGGATGATTAGGAATGTGGAGTGGGAGTCTTGGGACATGGTGGGGGACCTATAGCAGGCAACCACCTAGATTGCTGTCTTGCCCAATGTTAGTTGTACCTGGAGTATCTGTGAAGTGTTTTGTTGAGCCACTAATCCGGAGGTGTGTATATCCTTTATGAATATGAAGACACTGCTGCCTTTAGTGCTTCGGTCCAGGTTTTGTGGCCTAAGGGTGTGGTATGAATTACAGCCTGGTAGCGCGAAGGTGCTCCCTACAGCTTTGAACCAGGTTTCAGTTAGTGCACAGACATCGATGTTCTCCATTTTAAGGAGGGTTTTGAGTGAGTGCATTTTGAGATTCAAACTTCTAGCATTGAGTAGCATAACCCTCAGATTCTGTTTGGTTGTAGCAGTTAAGGTGGTACTTTTGACATCAGAACATGCCTAAGAAAGGCACTATAGGGCTGGCAAGTGCCTTAGCCAGTATCCGGAATCCCAGGGGTGACAGATGCAGGCCATCTCTGGCGAAGCATCGAGGTCTGTCGATCATGTCATCCCAGGTAGACAGATACTCGATCCCCTTAGAATGACACCAGAAATTTAGCCAATTGTTGAAGTCAATCATTTTCTGTTTGTATTGTGTTATCATTCTGGGTGATGGCAGGATGCTATTCAGGGTTAGGGTCATACCTGCCTGAGCTACATGGTCCAAGAGCTCCTCCATGTGTCTTTTCGTGTAGTCCAGAGAGGTACATCTCAGGTCATTCACACCAACATGAACAATGACTGAGTCATATTTGTACCTGCTGTGGAGTGACCTGAGTGATTGCGTTATGTGGCGGATCCTGGTGCTTGACAGGCAGCTAACTGTAACTTTCTCCTTGTTCAGCTAGGTGAGTGGGACATCAGTGAGCCTTACTATTGAATCACCTATAACTAGTGCATTGGGTATACTGTGTTGCCTTAGGACTTTTTTTGGGTGGCACACTGTTCGTGTGAACTATGTGTTGCGCGGTTTGTACCATGGTGTGGTGGTTGCTTGCGGGTCTGCCTTGGAGGTCTCTGATGTTTGGGTAGATTTTTAATGAGAGCCTCCACAAAGATGGGTGTGTATTGTGTGTTTCTATGTGAGGATTGTGGTGGTGTACGTTTTGGAGGACTATGTTTTTTATGTGGTGTGGTGCAGGAGTTGACCTTCTCCTCTTGGCTGGCAGGTCCAGTCATGGCATGAGAGTTCTTTGCTTCCAACTTGGATATATAGGTGCATCTCTCACAAGTCTGGGTGCTGGGAGGTAGGAGGAGAGGGCTGTCTGTGTACATGAGGCAGTTCCTACATTGCCTCAGGATGCCCAGGTTCAAAAAGTTACCAGGAGTGAGCACAGGGAACTGACCTTTAGACATACCTGGATGGGTATTCATTTAATAGAAGTGAAGTTGTTTAGTGCTGGAGCAGTAACAATGCTCCAGTAAATGCTACGAGAGGCTTTGAGCAAGTGCTAGACTTTGATACTCAAGTTGAGTGCAAACGGATGTTAGACTGGCAAGATTTAAGGGAAAATTTGAAGATGAGACCTTATGGCACCAGAAATAGTTTAACCCTAGCTTAGCAGTGCTGCAAGATGCGCAAAACCGTGCAAACATAGGTTTTTAAAGCAGAGAATTAAAGGGATAGAAATGCTGTCCAAATGGCCAATAAGCTACAATTTCTGAGTTTGAAGCCATTCCTCTTGCGACTGCCCAGTGCTTACCACTCTCACTGATAGATGGAGAGGCTTCCCTCGATCACAAAAAGGTATGGAGCACTCAGAAACTAGGAAAACAGTCCCAAATGCAGCATAATCTGTAACTGGACTATACTGGTTAAGAAAAAGGTGGGAAGAAAGGCACACAAGCTAGATTTTCTGTGTTTTTTTTTTCTTTTTTATAGGTAAACGGAGAATACACATAACGAGGGCAAAAACAGTAAAAGGACAACAGTGCACAGTTTAAAACTCACTATGACTGCAATAAAAGGCAAGCAAACACTTAAAACACAGTACAGGCTAGCACATTTGAATGTGTAGCTAAAAGTACAATAAAAGCAGTTGAATTTAGGGTGAGAAAAATGGCAGAACAAGTGCAGTAAGTAGTAATATAAGCAGATAAAGCAGTGATACTTTGAATCAAAAAGTCTCTCTTTGTCCTCTTTGCTGCTCTTGTAGGCTTTAGGATGCCAAAAGGGCATCCATGGAGCTTAAACAAGGGCAAAAAAATGTGCAAACATGGGTTTTTAAGGCAGAAAGTTAAAAGGGATAGAAATGCTGCTCAAACGGCCAATAAGCTACAATTTCTGAGTTTGAAACCATTCCTTTTGTGACTGAAAGGCTGCCTAGTGCTTACTACTCTCACTAATAGCAGAAAGGCTTCCCTCGATCACAGAAAGGTATGGGGCACTCAGAAACTATGAAAACAGTCTGAATACAGCAAAACCTGTAACTGGACTATACTGGTTAAGAAAAAGGCAGGAAGAAGGCAAACAAGCTAGATTTTTTTTTCTTTTTTACAGGTAAATGGAGAATACACTTAGCAAAGGCAAATAGAGTAAAGGACAACAGTGCACAGTTTAAAACTCACTACGATTGCAATAAATAGGGGGAGAGAAAACCAGTTTAGATCAGAAAACAATGCCAGCAAATATACAAATAGTTCAGTCAAGCAAAAATTAAGATAGTGCAGAACTCTGAACAGTTAAAAAGTGACAAAATATACTTATCAGATCTATTTCCAGATTGTTTGAGAAGCACTCTCAGTCAGAACACAAGGAGAGTCTAGCAATGGTATGCAGAGACTTCTTTTGGCTTTTCCCGGTTAGGGGTTGCCACAGCGGATCACCTGTCCGCTCATAATTGGCAGTGGGGTTTTTACAGTGTTGAGTTGCAAGCCCGGCACCCAACCTTCCACAGAAGGTAAACACACACACACACACACACACACACACACACACACACACACACACACACACACACACACACACACACACACACACACACACACACACACACACACACACACACACACACACACACACACCCAAGTTAGAGTGAGCAATGGTATGCAGAGACTATTTTAAGTTAATATGCTGTAATCTTGGTTTGTTGAGGTGGGGGATGGGATGTAAAAGTACAAAGATCATAATATATGTAGAGCTGATATGCTTGCTCTTCCTTTTGCATAGCAGAATGTCTGGGTCAAGGCCCTTAACTTAATCCAGTAAGTTTGTTTTTCCCATAAGCAAGCAAATAAGAGAACACTGAATGTAATGAAGTTTTCCATTAGGTTCATAGGTTCATAGGTTTATACTAGGCTATCTGCCCTAAGGCATTTATAAGCCTAGCCCAAATTATTGTGGCTTACGCCACCCCTTATATGAAAAAATACTGTGCCCATTAGTTTGTTGTGCCTCTGTCCAGCAGTGACCCAGAGATGATTCCCGGGGTAAACCTACGATCTCCCATCCACAGGTCTAGATTTCTCTTGAACAGAGTCAGCGAGGTGCTCTGCCTCACATGGACCGGGATTTTATTCCACAGCATAGGGAGTCTCTGAGTGATAAATCTATCCCTCCAGCACGTCCTATTTATATCCGTGCTAAGGTTTAAGTCGCTTGCTCTAGTGGTTTTGGTGGATTTGGATTTTTGAGGTGGAGCATGTCCATTAATTCCGGGTTGGACATGGCCTTGTATGTCAGGCACATGTCACCTCTGAGCAGACGGTATGCGACTGAATAGAGCTGGAGTTTCTTCAATCTGGCAGCATATGACAGATTTTGGAGTCCTTTATCCTTTTGGTGAGGAACTTTGGGGTCTCTCCAATTGCTGCAGATGTCGGGTGAGATACATCCCGAATGGGGCATTGTACTCGATCATTGGTCTGATAAGTGAAGAGTACAGGGGAACAATGACCTCACTAGATCTGGATGTGAATCCCTTCATGATCAGGTGGGCAATGTAGAAGGTCTTTCTAACCACTTTAGCAATGTGAGTGTCAAAAGAAAGGCCACTGTCAACCTGGGTCCCCAGGTCCCTGATAACCTCTTCTGTGCTTAGTGGATTTCCACCTATATGGTAGCTTGGGGTTACCTTGTTTTTCCCAAGGGTATGACTATACATTTTTGGCGCTTAACTTCAGGCCATGGCTCTGGCACCAGCTATCTGTTTCCGTGAGTCCCTTCTGAAGGATATCCGTGTCCGATGCACTTTCCACTATGGCGCCCAGTTTGCAGTCATCTGCAAACTTTGTCAGCCAAAGTCCTCCCATGTTGGCCTGTACTTCTGAGAAGTAGATGCCAAACAATAGGGGCCAAGGACCGACCTGTGGGACACCACTTGTGACCGGCTTGGAGTCTGACACAGCCAGCAACTCTAACCCTGTGGGTTCTGTCCTTAAGCCAGTTTGCAACCCATCTTGTGACATATGGGTTTACATTTAAGCTGGTAGTTTTTCTACAATACCCGAGTGGGGTATTGTGTCGAAGCCTTTGCAAGGTCAAGGTAGGCTGTATGGACTGCCTTTCCTCATCAATGGCCTTGGTGACTATTTCAAGAAGTCACCAAGTTCAAAAGGCATGATCTTCCCTTGACAAAGCCAAACTGGGTCGGGTCCAATGTCTGCAAGTCCCCTATATCTTTGTTTATGAGCTCCATTATGATCCTCTCCATAGCTTTGCAGACTAGACTTGTTAAGCTTATGGGGCGGTAATTACCAGGGTCCATAGAGGCGCGGAGTGGGACCACAGTTGCCGTGACGCCCTTGGGCACGTATCCTGTGGTAAGGCTGAGATTAAACAGCTGCCTTATGTGCGGGTTTAATTCCTCATTTAGCTCGTGTAGCACACAGCCGGGGACACCATCCGGTCCCATTGATGCTGTGTTTTTAGCTTTAGAGAGAGCAGCATTTGAGATGTCCAGAAGGCTACACTCGGCTGGGATAGTTATCTCTCCTTTAGGGGAGAGGGGTGAAGTTTGCACTGAACCTGTCTGCCAGTATGTTGGCAATGTCTGTGGGTTCAGTGATTTTTGTATCATTTTGGACTAATTCTGAGCATATCTGTGAGTTTCCACCCAGGTTCCTAACATAGCTGAAAAAGGCCTTATGATTGTCCTTGAATCCATGGCAATTTTTCTCTCAAAATTGGCCTTAGTTGATTTTATGAGTGCTCGATTTTTTTTACTAATAATGATCAGGGTGACTTCCCTTTTATGGATTTTGTTCTATCATGTAATAGCTTTCTCCTCTTATTGTAAAGTTTGTTAATGGCTGGGGTCCACCAGACTGGACGCTTGCCCTTTGTGGAAAGAGTCTTGGTTTTATTTGGGATTGCCTGATCCATGCAGTCCTGGAGGTGTTCATAGAAGGCATTTGTAAGGGCTTCAGAGCTTGGGTTGTGGTTTCTGACTCAGGGGCCTTGAAGGATACCACACCAGTCTTGAGTAGTGTGAAGTTTGCTTTAGAGAAGTTCTTCACTATGGTCTTTTTGTTTGGGTGGGGCGGATGTGGATTTCCAGTGAGATTAGTTTATGATCAGATCTCACCAATGAGGGATATACTCCGTGTGGAGCATTTTGTCCCCATGTTTGTGACAATGAGATCTAGTATATTTTGTCCTCTCGTGGGAACAGTAACTAGCTGTTCCATGGCATTTGAATTTATGAACTCCAGGAACCGTTGGGCTAGAATGTTAGGGCTTGAGTAATGTTCCCAGTCTATATTCGGGTAGTTGAAGTCACCCAATATGATGGTGTTTGGAGATACATTTATACCCTCCAGTGTCTTCAGGAAGGCTGTGTGGGGTTCCTAAGTTTGAGAGGGTGGCCTGTAGCATGCTACAATTTGTAGAGCAGTTTTGCCTATGGTTAGTTGCACCTGGATGGTTTCAAGCTTCATGTGTTGCCACCAACCTGGAGGTGTATCCTTTATAAATATGGATACACCCTCCTTTTGTGGAGTGGTCCGGTTTGGGGCCGAACGCATGATATGAGGTAAAACCTAATAGTGCCGGGGTGCTCTCAGGAGCCTTGAACCAGGTTTCAGTTACAGCACAGACATCGATGTTCTCCATACTGAGAAGGGCCTCGCATTTTGAGATTTAGACTTCTGGCATTGAGCAGCATTACCCTCAATTTCTTCCCATTTTTGTTTTCTAGGGTGGTAGGTTTAGAATTTGAGCCTTGCCTAAAAAAGGCACTATGGTAGTGGCAAGAGCCTTAGCCAATATCGGAATCCCAGGGTGACAGGTGCAAGCCGCCCGCAGCGTGGCTTGTCAAGCATGTCATCCCAGGCAGACAGACACTGATCCCCTTTGAATGACACCAGACATTAAGCCAATTGTTAAAGCTGATCATCTTGTCTCTATATTGTGGCATCATTCTTGGTGAAGGAAGGATACTGCTCAGGGTTAGGGTCATACCTGCCTGGGCTACATAATCAGAGAGCTAGGCAGCTTACTGTGACCCTCTCCTTGTTCAGCCTGGTGAGTGGGACGTCAGTGTGTCTGACTATGGAGTCACCTATGACAAGTATGTTTGGTGTTGTATTTGGCCTTAAGCAAATGAATGTTCATTGTGTATTGACAAGTCTGCAGCTGAGGCAGCTGTACTTTTCATACTTGTGTTTTCATGGAAACAAGCTGACTATAGGGGCAAACAATAAAAGCTAGAGGACTTGTTTTCTCTTCCAGGCATGCATTGAAAATATTTGTACTATCTGTACATGTGCTGTGTGCTGTACAGGAAATACCTGTTTCTACTACCACATCCATAGCAAAATCATGTACAACTCAATGTATATTGCTATCTTTCCACACATGATGTCAGACCTTCTTAAGGTGATTTTTCCACAACTACCAAACCCAGTGTCCCACTTTCCCACTCCCACCCTGGGCCTGGTAGTCAACTAACCAGACTGCTCCCCCATTTCCAAAATTCCTAGATCTGCCACTGCAGTATGTTCAGTTCTCTCAGGCTATTTTTCCCAGAGTGTGCTTTGTGGCTACATTTGTCTCATTTCTAAAACACAGAATGTTGTTCTTTCAGCTTTTCCCAGTTAGGGATCGCCACAGCGGAACTCCAGTCCACTAATGATTGGCAGTTGATTTTTATGGTGCTGAGGTGCCAGCCCGATGCCCAACCTTCAACGAAGGCACGCCCATTCACGCATGTCTTTCGAACACCACTCAACCACTGGGAGGACATGCAGACTCCACACAGAAGGCGTTCCTGCCGAGAATCGAATGAGAGAACCTCTTGCTGTGAGGCAACAATGCTACCGCTGCACCACTGAAATTGCTTATTTGTAATTACTCCTGTCAGTATGTAATAATGAATATATCAGTATTTCCTTCAGACTACCGCACATACAAAATGCAAGTTGACATGATGTATATTTGGTAACGTTTGACAAAAGATAGGTATGCTAGTTCTCTTGAAGATATACTCATTTACTACACAAATGATAGCATTTGGGGAAGAGAGAAGCTAGATATGGGAACATACTGTGAGTGTCTAATGAGCTGCGCCTTGTAGACACGGGATCGATTCCTTCAGTATCTAGTTACATAATGAGTGACTCTGGGCAAGTAACTTCACCACACCAAACCTACTGGGTCACAGTTGAAGATAACTGCTTGTACCCAACTGGTTTAACAAATTAATCAATAAACACCTATAACAACTTGATTGTACAACCAGTGAGCTTTATTATTGCATCACAGTATTTTTGGCACACTGTGTTTCCTTTTTGCTTTAGGTACTCAAAACCAATGCAAACAATACAAAACAACATAGAATACTGAAAATGGAGCTTAGTGGTGAGTCATGGATGGAACAAGATCTAAATCATTCTGTTTTAAGTGACCAACGTAATATAATCCTCAAAAAGGAAGACTAAAAGTAAAAAGACTAAAAGTAAAATTGCAAAAGCAAAGGAAATGAAAACAGCTACATTGTAACCTGAGGAACTATTCAAATGCAAACTTAACATTAAAACTTAAGTTTTGTAGATCAGCAAATCACCCTGCACCCTCAAATTCTCTCTACAAGGAATCAAAACCTTGTAGAAAGGGGAGTGTCTTAATTATCTGCAAAACAAAGTACTATATCTTTCCTGAGATAGTACACTCTCAAAATGGAAATATAAAAGAAGTGGGTTGTGGAGACACAGGTGCCCACTTAAGGGGTATATGGTTGCTTGCTCCTTTTAAAACACGTGTACAATTAATGCAGTCAGACTGCTGCTGTTTTGCTAACCTGCACCTCCTGGGTTTTGTTTTCTGTTTTTTACATTTGAATATAATACACCAGGTCTATCAAAGTAGAATCAAAATAGAATTGGTATGTATAGCTTATTGTTGTTAGTAGAAGGGAGTGGAAACCAAGCAGAATATTAATCAGAGAAAACAGAGGTTAGAAGACATGTCTGTTTAAAGACAGCATTTGATTTCACCCTCAAAAAATGTTCCCATAAGGAGGAGCTCATTTAACAAAGATTTACACTGCAAAGGGACTGAAAGAGTGGATGGGAACAATGCAAGCAGGTCTACAGGAGTCAGTGAAGTATAAAAGTGATGCGGAGAAAAAAAAGTGAAAATGATACAAGACAGATCAGTATCTTCCCACAGATAGTTATTTGAAAGAGTGAGGTATCCTTACAGTGATGACCTGTGCTTGGGTGCAGACAACAAATCTACCCACCATACCTTGCTGTTGTGGCACAGACAACATATCTACCCATCACACCTTGATATTGGAGAGCAGACAACAAGTCTACCCATCCTACCTTGCTGCTGGGGTGCAGACAACAATTCTACCCATCATACCTTGCTGCAGCTTTATTACTGCATCTCAGTATATTTTGGCACAGTCTGTTACTGTTGCTACATATGGGGCAAAAGTTTGCATATTCTTGGTGGTTAGTTTTGACCTAATGTCTTTGAATAATGAGGAGTTGGGGTGATATTTTAGGATGGTTTTTAATTTGCTGTCTTTGTCATTATGACAATATGAGTTTGGTGTTTTTTGACCTGGATAAGATGTACTTCACTAAACTAATCCTATTGTAGTGTGTCAAGTACTTATTTCTTTAGTTAAAAATTTATTGTAGCTGAAGCTTTTTCTTATTTTTTTCAGTATATAGTATATTGACCATAATTTCTGCTAATTTCTTGCTTTTCTTTTATCTTTAGACCTTGTAGTGTGTATTTTTCGACATGCACATGTGTTGGACACTAAACCAAGTGAAAGTATGCTGAGTACCATCGGACTGGTATTTGGTTGCATGTCCAGTGCTGGAGGATTTCTTGTCGGCAACTGTAATGTAAGGAAATAATATCTCAAAAAAAAAAAACATTTATTACAGTATTTTTGCTTTTAAAATAAAAAAAGACAATGTGATATATTTAAGATAATAGTTTGAAATGAAGAAATAGTTCAGTATGTATGAAACACATTTGTAATGAGCTAAATAAGGAGATAAATGAGTTACCTTATTGGTTGTTGCAGAGTGTACAGACACACACGCACACAGCGTACAAAAACCCTCATCTAGGGTGTGTAGGTGATCGTGCAAGCACGCACAGACACACACACACACAGCGTACGAAAACCCTCATCTAGGGTGTGTAGGTTACAGTATAAGCACGCACAGACACACACACACACAGCGTACGAAAACCCTCATCTAGGGTGTGTAGGTGATGGTGCGAGCACGCACAGACACACACGTACACAGCGTATGAAAACCCCCATCTAGGGTGTGTAGGTGACAGTACAAGCACGCACAGACACACACGTACACAGCGTATGAAAACCCTCATCTAGGGTGTGTAGGTGACCGTACAATCCTGCACAGACACACACGTACACAGCATAAGAAAACCCTCGTCTAGGATGTATAGGTGACCGTACAATCCTGCACAGACACACATGTACACAGCATATGAAAACCCTCATCTAGGGTGTATAGGTGATCATACGAGCACACACAGACACACAGGTACACAGCGTATGAAACCCCCCATCTAGGGTGTGTAGGTGACAGTACAAACATGCACAGACACACACGTACACAGCATATGAAAACCCTCATCTAGGGTGTGTAGGTGACAGTACAAGCACGCACAGACACACACATACACAGCGTATGAAAACCCTCATCTAGGGTGTGTAGGTGACAGTACAAGCACGCACAGACACACACGTACACAGCGTATGAAAACCCTCATCTAGGGTGTGTAGGTGACAGTACAAGCACGCACAGACACACACGTACACAGCGTATGAAAACCCTCATCTAGGGTGTATAGGTGACCGTACAAGCACGCACAGACATACATGTACACAGCATACGAAAACCCTCATCTAGGGTGAATAGGTGACCATACAAGCACGCACAGACACACACGTACACAGCATATGAAAACCCTCATCTAGGGTGTATAGGTGATCGTGCGAGCATGCACAGACACACACATGTACACAGCATACGAAAACCCTCATCTAGGGTGTATAGGTGATCGTGCGAGCACGCATAGATACACACGTACACAGCATATGAAAACCCTCGTCTAGGGTGTATAGGTGATCGTGCGAGCATGCACAGACACACACGTACACAGCATACGAAAACCCTCATCTAGGGTGTATAGGTGACCGTACAAGCATGCAAAGACACACACATGTACACAGCATATGAAAACCCTCATCTAGGGTGTATAGGTGACTATACAAGCACACACAGACACACACATGTACACAGCATATGAAAACCCTCATCTAGGGTGTAGAGGTGACTGTACAAGCATGCACAGACATACATGTACACAGCATATGAAAACCCTCATCTAGGGTGTGTAGGTGATTGTGCGAGCATACACAGACACATACATGTACACAGCATATGAAAACCCTCATCTAGGGTGTATAGGTGACCATACAAGCACGCACAGACACATACATGTACACAGCATATGAAAACCCTTGTCTAGGGTGTGTAGGTGATTGTGCGAGCACACACAGACCCACACATGTACACAGCATATGAAAACCCTCATCTAGGGTGTGTAGGTGATTGTGTGAGCATGCACAGACACATTCATTTACACAGCATATGAAAACCCTCATTTAGGGTGTGTAGGTGATTGTGTGAGCACGCACAGACACACACATGTACACAGCATATGAAAACCCTCGTCTAGGGTGTATAGGTGATCGTGCGAGCATGCACAGACACATACATGTACACAGCATATGAAAACCCTTGTCTAGGGTGTATAGGTGATTGTGCAAGCACGCACAGACACATACATGTACACAGCATATGAAAACCCTCGTCTAGGGTGTATAGGTGATCGTGTGAACACACACAGACACATACATGTACAAAGCATATGAAAACCCTCGTCTAGGGTGTATAGCTGATTGTGAGCTAATGTGTACAAACATATGCAGATGCTAGTAGAAGGCACACTGTATGTCATGTAAACTTAGATAGTACATTTACCTGTTTGTAGCAGCCATTCCCCTGTGCCTACCCTAGATCCCTGCTCCTCTTTCAAGTCATGAGCATCCTTGAACTAAGAAGGCCTGCACAGTACCACTACATGTAAGGCCACTGCACTGCATGTGAACTTGTGTTTCAATAGGTCATCTTTGAATTGCCCGTCTTTCTTCTGCCACCCATGCCACTTTCAGTCCAGATTGTCCTTCTCTTTAACATCTGGCCCACTCTCCCCTAACACTGTGATATATGCCCCTTATTAATCCCTGTGCCTCTGTCCAGCAGAGCCATTAGTTCCCTGTGCCTCTGTCCAGCAGAGCCACTACAGTGATCCCCAGGGTAAATTTTCTGTTTCCCATCCACTCGTCAAGGTTTCTCTTGAAAAGTGTTAGTGAGAGGCTCTGCCTGATGTATATTGGAATCCTGTTCCAAAGCATGGGGAGTCTCTGGGACAAGAATCTATCCCTCCAGCACGTCCTATTTATTGTTGTGTTGAAGTTTAGATCCCTAGAGCATGTGGCTCTCTGGCATTTGTTTTTTTTTTAGGTGGAGCATGTCCATCAATTCTGGGTTGGACATGGCCTTGTATGTCAGGCAGAGATCACCTCTGAGTAAGCGGTATGCAACAGAGTACAGCTGGCGTTTCTTCAGTCAGGCTGCATAAGGCATCTGTTTGAGGCCAGTAATCCTCTTGGTGAAGTACTTCTGTGGTCTTTTCAGCTGTTGCAGGTGTCTTGTAAGGTACATCCCGAATGGGGCATTGTACTCTATGATGGGTCTGATGAGTGATGAGAAGAGGGGCACAATAACCTCTTTTGTTCTAGATGCAAACCCTTTTGTAATTAGGTGGGCCACATAGAAGGATTTTCTAACCACATTGGCAATATGATTATCAAAGGAGAGATTACTATCTACTTGGGTCCCCAGATCTCTTATTAAATTTTCTGTATTTAGGGGACTACCACATATGTGGTAGTTCGTGGGTATTTTGTTTTTTCCAAAGGGGATGACTATGTACTTTTTGGCATCTAGCTTGAGGCCATGATTTTGACATCGGTTATCCATCTCAATGAGACCTTTCTGGAGGATATCTGTATCAGCTGGAGAGTCAATTATGGCCCCCAGTTTGCAGTTGTCTGTGAACTTGGTCAGCCATAGTCCTCCTGTGCTTTCCTGTTCCTCTGAGAAGTATATGCCGAACAGGAGGGGTCCCAGGACTGAGCCCTGGAGGACGCCACTTGTAACCGGTTTAGAGTCAGACCTAGAGCCTGCAACTCTCACAGTATGGATTTTATCCATGAGCCAATAGGAAAGGATATTATCACTTATTTTCTATTATTTTTTTGTACATGTGCAGCTCTCCTAGTCTTTTCACACCCCAATTTCTCTACTCCTTTAACCAGTTTTGTAAAATTACTGTTGCATTTTTTTTTTTGCTTGCTAACCTCTGTTTCTCTGCATTGCTAAGAGAACTGGACATTGTGCTCTAGAAACATGTTTACTAAAACCCTGTCCAGTGGGAGAATGACCTCAGGATCTCTCAGATTCACTTAATTAGCTGCACAATCCAGCATCATGTCAATGATTCTCACATTTGTTTTCTGCAGTGCATGCATGATTTGATGGCTGAGACACATTTCTTTCAATTCCACCAATCATTATGTTTGCATTACATCTCCTCCAGCAGTCATCAACTCAAGTGAGACAAAGCAGATTTCATTGTACATTCTTCCATTCTCCGATCACCACCACCATAACAACCATGAGGATATCTGTGAACAGACTGATCCAGTTTTCCAACCCAGTATGATACTTGATATTGTTATAATAAACAGGGACAATTCTAGCAGTGGATTATACAGTACTTTTCTTTAATTCCTCATAACTGCTATCCTTTGCTTTTGGTCTGTCGGCCCTTTCTCCATTCACCTCAATATTTGAGGTGTTTAATTTCTACTCCAGTCTCCTGAGAAGTACCTTGCCAAAGGTCTGCCTTGAAATCAAAATATTCCATATCTGTGGGGTCCCTCTTGTTCAGGGCAATGATGACCTACACAAAGGACTGAATTTGGTTGGACTAACAAGCCCTCTGCTGCAAGAGACTATGTTGATGCCTGTGTACAAAATAACCAGAATATAGAAAGATGTATTGCATCCATCAGACTACCCTGCAGAAAATATCCATGGTTACGTGACAAGTCAATGAATTCCTCATTGCTAAACCACACCTCTCCGAATGCGATCTCCTGTGTGTCAATATATCAGTAGCATGACCAGTCAGCACTAACCCAATAATAGTTTACTAGGTAATGTTGCCTCTCAGTCATCACACACACACACACACACACACACACACACACACACACACACACACACACACACACACACACACATCTTGTGTGTGTGTGTGTGTGTGTGTGTGTGTGTGTGTGTGTGTGTGTGTGTGTGTGTGTGTGTGTGTGTGTAAGTGGTACAGAGTGGTGGATCTCACCAAATAAAGTGTCCAGATGAATGTAAATATTGTAAATAGTGTTGTATTTCATGTGCAGTGTATTTAACTACAACTGTTATTATAAATAAGATGTGTTTCTTTATGGACAGAATAAAACATTTTGTTATATTGTGTTTACCACTATTTATAGCTGCTGGTTTCCATTTCACTTGCAGATCAGTTTACTGCAGAGTGATTCAGAGTTACAGATTTTGCAGATTTAATTTCTGACTTATAGCTACAGTATGTCACTTGGAAAGTATTTTATAGCATACTATTTTAGGACTATTATTTTAGTCTTTAGTCCTTTAACTTTTGGACAGAACTAGGCACATTATTTTATCATTATTTCTTTAAGTTTTGAAAAACTGTTTAAGTTAAGAAGCTTATTCTTTATTTCTTTATTTGTAGAGTAGGATGGTTGAATACATATGTATGTATGTGTATACAGACAGACAGACACACACACACACACACACACACACACACACACACACACACACACACACACACACACACACACACACACGCACATACTGATGCAATACACCATGGCATCATGGTAAAGCATAAAAAATTCATATTTTATTAATTGTGGAGTGTGGTATTTGGTAGCCTTCATCACCCAACTTGAACCCTCCTCATCACATGAAAAACTGTCAACACCCTGAACCCTTCTATAGTTTATTTCTGTTCCATAATGGCATTGGTTATACAGTTGTCATCTTACTTTTTTCATATAAGCCAATTGTACAATGAGAATTCTGTCTCTCAGCCTTCTCTATGTGCTGAAGTAAGTCATCAAAATGGCTCAGTGATGTACTATGCATGTGCCCACCTGTGTACATATTCTAGGAGACTGTATGACCGCAGATAGTGACACTGTAACTGTGACACTGTAGATCTGCAGATAGCAACACTTTGGCTGTGACACTGTAAATGTACGATAGCAACACTATGAATGTGAACTGTAAATGCACAGATGTTGACACTGTAACTGTGACACTGTAAATGTGCAGATACTGACACTGTAACTGTGACACTGTAAATGTGCAGACACTGACACTGTGAAACTGTAAATGTGCAGATAGTGACACAATGACACTGTAAATGTACAGATACTGATACTGTAACTGTGACACTATAAATGTATAGACAGCAACACTGTGACTGTGACACTGTAAATGTGCAGACAGTGACTCTGTAACTATGATTCTGTAAATGTGCAGATAGTGGCATTGTCACTGTGACACTGTGCAGATAAAACTGTAACTGTGACACTGTAAATGTGCAGATAGTGACACTTTAACTATGACACTGTAAATGTGCAGATAGCAACACTGTGACTGTGACACTGCAAGTGTGCAGATAGTAACACTGTGATTGTGGCACTGTAAATTCACAAATAGCAACTGCAAATGTGCAGATAGTGACTATAAACATGTTGGTGTTCACAGAAGAAATAGGAAACATTTATAATAAGCATGAGTATGTGTTCACATTAAAACAAAGGAGCTGGGTATAATTAAGAAATCAGTATGATTATTTTACTCAGATGGATACACATAGTTTTATACCCTGATTGCAATGCAATACACTTAGGAGGCAAAACTTTTTTTTGTAATTGTTTTCCTCCCTCTGTACCTGCAAACCATCAACTCCCCCATGGTAAGTTCATTCAGTCTCCTGTTACGGTAGTTTGTCAGAGACTGAAGGCAGGAGGTGAGAGCTGATGGGAGGGGTTGTCATCCAGGCAGTTATGAAGGATGTTTCCCCATCCTTCCATCTCTTGTGCTCTTCAGGTGCACAGGTCACAGTACTCCTATCATTGCAAGTACCTAAGGGTCTGGCTCACCTGAAAAATAGCACTACCAACATTTAAGGGAGGACCCTAATTTTCTAGGAAACTACCAGAAAGCCCCATCCCATTAGCTATGTCATTAATGAAACTTGGGGTGCTTTCATATATTTATGTATTTACTTTGCAATAGCATCTGATTTCACTCCTGGTGGCTGGAGTGGGTGTGTCCACTCTCATCACCATGAGATTCAGCTGTGTCCCCCAATATATTCCCATACATTTACCCCATAAATGCTGTTGCTGAATTTCTTTATTTTTTTTTATTTTTATTTATCTTTTTGTTGACCGGGAAAGTCCGACTAGGTTCCCCAGAGCCTGTTTTCAGTGGAGGCCAGGGGAGAAATGCTCCAGA
Organism: Protopterus annectens; assembly: GCF_019279795.1. NCBI lineage: Eukaryota > Metazoa > Chordata > Ceratodontiformes > Protopteridae > Protopterus > Protopterus annectens. The sequence continues at coordinate 42,697,180 of NC_056748.1, read as the reverse complement.
TGCATGTCTTTGGAATGTGGGAGGAAACCGGTGTACCCGGAGGAAACCCACGCGAACACAGGGAGAACATGCAAACTCCACACAGAAGGCACCCCAGCCGAGAATCGAACCGGAGAACCTCTTGCTGTGAGGCGACAATGTTAACCACTGCACCACTGTGCCGCCCCAAAAAAATAAATGAATAAATAAAAGTCCTTCATGTGGGCCTTGCTCCTTTTCCTTTTAAATCTTGTTATTTGTGCACCAATTTCCTTCTCCCCAGACTGGGTGAGCAGACATCAGATATGATTTCCCACCTCCTGCATTGGTTTCTCCAGTATTTGGATTGCTACTCAGTCTGGGCTCCCCTGAGTTGTGGTCAGAGCTTTATCCCTTATGCCACAGAGGGAGTGCTGGGGTTAAAGTAAGGCTTTTGCATGGTATATACCGCCCCTCCCACATTCTCCTCTACCGTACCCTGCCTTTTTTAAACAATCTGTACCTAGATAATACCAAATCTCATCTCATTTTCTGCACAAAAGTGTTGTTATTCCGGCCACATTAGCCTCATTTTACATTATTAGTGTATCCAGCTCAGACATGTTCCTGCCAAGATTTCTGACATTACTAAGTACCACCTGCCTCACCTTTCCTTCCTCCTCTTACCTTCACCCCTTTCCTACTGCTTCCTTGCCTTCACAACTGTTTCCCAGTACTTGACATCTCTTAATCTTTTCCAGTAAACCACTTCATCATTCATGCCTTTTCTTTGGTGCCTTCCACATTCCTTACCTGCTGATCTAATCCATCTCTGATGTTCATTTCCTTTTCTATACCTGAGTCTCCCTCCTGTGATTACTAGATTTCCACCTTCCCCTGACACTGTTCCTTTCATCATTATTAGTCCATACCAGCCCGTTGTTATTTTCTGTAACTGCATTCCTTTCATCATTATTAGTCCATACCAGCCCGTTGTTATTTTCTGTAACTGCATTCCTTTCATCATTATTAGTCCATACCAGCCCATTGTTATTTTCTGTAACTGCATTCCTTTCATCATTATTAGTCCATACCAGCCCGTTGTTATTTTCTGTAACTGCATTCCTTTCATCATTATTAGTCCATACCAGCCCGTTGTTATTTTCTGTAACTGCATTCCTTTCATCATTATTAGTCCATACCAGCCCGTTGTTATTTTCTGTAACTGCATTCCTTTCATCATTATTAGTCCATACCAGCCCGTTATTATTTTCTGTAACTACATTCCTTTCATCATTATTAGTCCATACCAGCCCGTTGTTATTTTCTGCAACTGCATTCCTTTCATCATTATTAGTCCATACCAGCCCGTTGTTATTTTCTGTAACTACATTCCTTTCATCATTATTAGTCCATACCAGCCCGTTGTTATTTTCTGTAACTGCATTCCTTTCATCATTATTAGTCCATACCAGCCCGTTGTTATTTTCTGTAACTGCATTCCTTTCATCATTATTAGTCCATACCAGCCCGTTGTTATTTTCTGTAACTGCATTCCTTCCATCATTATTAGTCCATACCAGCCCGTTGTTCTTTTCTGTAACTGCATTCCTTTCATCATTATTAGTCCATACCAGCCCGTTGTTATTTTCTGTAACTGCATTCCTTTCATCATTATTAGTCCATACCAGCCCATTGTTATTTTCTGTAACTGCATTCCTTTCATCATTATTAGTTCATACCAGCCCGTTGTTATTTTCTGTAACTGCATTCCTTTCATCATTATTAGTCCATAAAAGCCCATTGTTATTTTCTGTAACTGCATTCCTTTCATCATTATTAGTCCATACCAGCCCGTTGTTATTTTCTGTAACTGCATTCCTTTCATCATTATTAGTCCATACCAGCCCATTGTTATTTTCTGTAACTGCATTCCTTTCATCATTATTACTCCATACCAGCCCGTTGTTATTTTCTGTAACTGCATTCCTTTCATCATTATTAGTCCATACTAGCCCGTTGTTATTTTCTGTAAAGGCATTCCTTTCATCATCATTAGTCCATACCAGCCCGTTGTTATTTTCTGTAAAGGCATTCCTTTCATCATTATTGGTCCATACCAGCCCGTTGTTATTTTCTGTAACTGCATTCCTTTCATCATTATTAGTCCATACCAGCCCGTTGTTATTTTCTGTAACTGCATTCCTTTCATCATTATTAGTCCATACTAGCCCGTTGTTATTTTCTGTAACTGCATTCCTTTCATCATTATAAGTCCATACCAGCCCATTGTTATTTTCTGTAACTGCATTCCTTTCATCATTATTAGTCCATACCAGCCCGTTGTTATTTTCTGTAACTGCATTCCTTTCATCAACATTAGTCCATACCAGCCCGTTGTTATTTTCTGTAACTGCATTTCTTTCATCATTATTAGTCCATACCAGCTCGTTGTTATTTTCTGTAACTGCATTCCTTTCATCATTATTAGTCCATACCAGCCCGTTGTTATTTTCTGTAAAGGCATTCCTTTCATCATTATTGGTCCATACCAGCCCGTTGTTATTTTCTGTAACTGCATTCCTTTCATCATTATTAGTCCATACCAGCCCGTTGTTATTTTCTGTAACTGCATTCCTTTCATCATTATTAGTCCATACCAGCCCATTGTTATTTTCTGTAACTGCATTCCTTTCATCATTATTAGTCCATACCAGCCCGTTATTATTTTCTGTAACTACATTCCTTTCATCATTATTAGTCCATACCAGCCCGTTGTTCTTTTCTGTAACTGCATTCCTTTCATCATTATTAGTCCATACCAGCCCGTTGTTATTTTCTGTAACTGCATTCCTTTCATCATTATTAGTCCATACCAGCCCGTTGTTATTTTCTGTAACTGCATTCCTTTCATCATTATTAGTCCATACCAGCCAGTTGTTATTTTCTGTAACTGCATTCCTTTCATCATTATTAGTCCATACCATCCCGTTGTTATTTTCTGTAACTGCATTCCTTTCATCATTATTAGTCCATAAAAGCCCGTTGTTATTTTCTGTAACTGCATTCCTTTCATCATTATTAGTCCATAAAAGCCCGTTGTTATTTTCTGTAACTGCATTCCTTTCATCATTATTAGTCCATACCAGCCCGTTGTTATTTTCTGTAACTGCATTCCTTTCATCATTATTAGTCCATAAAAGCCCGTTGTTATTTTCTGTAACTGCATTCCTTTCATCATTATTAGTCCATACGAGCCCATTGTTATTTTCTGTAACTGCATTCCTTTCATCATTATTACTCCATACCAGCCCGTTGTTATTTTCTGTAACTGCATTCCTTTCATCATTATTAGTCCATACCAGCTTGTTGTTATTTTCTGTAACTGCATTCCTTTCATCATTATTAGTCCATACCAGCCCGTTGTTATTTTCTGTAACTGCATTCCTTTCATCATTATTAGTCCATACCAGCCCGTTGTTATTTTCTGTAACTGCATTCCTTTCATCATTATTAGTCCATACCAGCCCGTTGTTATTTTCTGTAACTGCATTCCTTTCATCATTATTAGTCCATACCAGCCCGTTGTTATTTTCTGTAACTGCATTCCTTTCATCATTATTAGTCCATACCAGCCCGTTGTTATTTTCTGTAACTGCATTTCTTTCATCATTATTAGTCCATACCAGCCCGTTGTTATTTTCTGTAACTGCATTCCTTTCATCATTATTAGTCCATACCAGCCCATTGCTATTTTCAGTAACTGCATTCCTTTCATCATTATTGGTCCATACCAGCCCATTATTTTCTGTAACTGCATTCCTTTCATCATTATTAGTCCATACCAGCCCGTTGTTATTTTCTGTAAAGGCATTCCTTTCATCATTATTGATCCATAACAGCCCGTTGTTATTTTCTGTAACTGCATTCCTTTCATCATTATTAGTCCATACCAGCCCATTGTTATTTTCTGTTACTGCATTCCTTTCATCATTATTAGTCCATACCAGCCCGTTGTTATTTTCTGTAACTGCATTCCTTTCATCATTATTGGTCCATACCAGCCCGTTATTTTCTGTAACTGCATTCCTTTCATCATTATTAGTCCATACCAGCCCGTTGTTATTTTCTGTAAAGGCATTCCTTTCATCATTATTGGTCCATACCAGCCCGTTGTTATTTTCTGTAACTGCATTCCTTTCATCATTATTAGTCCATACCAGCCCATTGTTATTTTCTGTAACTGCATTCCTTTCATCATTATTAGTCCATACTAGCCCGTTGTTATTTTCTGTAACTGCATTCCTTTCATCATTATTAGTCCATACCAGCCCGTTGTTATTTTCTGTAACTGCATTCCTTTCATCATTATTAGTCCATACCAGCCTGTTGTTATTTTCTGTAACTGCATTCCTTTCATCATTATTAGTCCATACCAGCCCGTTGTTATTTTCTGTAACTGCATTCCTTTCATCATTATTAGTCCATACCAGCCCGTTGTTATTTTCTGTAACTGCATTCCTTTCATCATTATTAGTCCATACCAGCCCGTTGTTATTTTCTGTAACTGCATTCCTTTCATCATTATTAGTCCATACCAGCCCGTTGTTATTTTCTTTAACTGCATTCCTTTCATCATTATTAGTCCATACCAGCCCGTTGTTATTTTCTGTAACTGCATTCCTTTCATCATTATTAGTCCATACCAGCCCGTTGTTCTTTTCTGTAACTGCATTCCTTTCATCATTATTAGTCCATACCAGCCCGTTGTTCTTTTCTGTAACTGCATTCCTTTCATCATTATTAGTCCATACCAGCCCGTTGTTATTTTCTGTAACTGCATTCCTTTCATCATTATTGGTCCATACCAGCCCGTTGTTATTTTCTGTAACTGCATTCCTTTCATCATTATTAGTCCATACCAGCCCGTTGTTATTTTCTGTAACTGCATTCCTTTCATCATTATTGGTCCATACCAGCCCGTTATTTTCTGTAACTGCATTCCTTTCATCATTATTAGTCCATACCAGCCCGTTGTTATTTTCTGTAAAGGCATTCCTTTCATCATTATTAGTCCATACCAGCCCGTTGTTATTTTCTGTAACTGCATTCCTTTCATCATTATTAGTCCATACCAGCCCGTTGTTATTTTCTGTAACTGCATTCCTTTCATCATTATTAGTCCATACCAGCCCGTTGTTATTTTCTGTAACTGCATTCCTTTCATCATTATTAGTCCATACCAGCCCGTTGTTATTTTCTGTAACTGCATTCCTTTCATCATTATTAGTCCATACCAGCCCGTTGTTATTTTCTGTAACTGAATTCCTTTCATCATTATTGGTCCATACCAGCCCGTTATTTTCTGTAACTGCATTCCTTTCATCATTATTAGTCCATACCAGCCCGTTGTTATTTTCTGTAAAGGCATTCCTTTCATCATTATTAGTCCATACCAGCCCGTTGTTATTTTCTGTAACTGCATTCCTTTCATCATTATTAGTCCATACCAGCCCATTGTTATTTTCTGTAACTGCATTCCTTTCATCATTATTAGTCCATACCAGCCCATTGTTATTTTCTGTAACTGCATTCCTTTCATCATTATTAGTCCATACCATCCCGTTGTTATTTTCTGTAACTGCATTGCTTTCTTTTGTCCTCTCTCCACATTGTTCACACTTCCTTTTATTACATTCTGTTACTAAATGATTTTATTACACAAAAATAACACATTTTAGGTTTTGCCCCCAATAACAAACAAATGCACTCTTTTCATTCACAATAATAGTACAAGTTAAAATCTTCCTTCATAAACACCCATCGTTACCTACACTTCCTATCACCCGGTCTGCACATTTCTTTCAAAACATATTTTTAATTTAATGTACTTTATTGAAAGGAGGAAAAGCCCTTAACCCTTTTTCTTCTATGTCCAAAATTCTAAACAGCATATTTTTCTTTTTAATGTAGTCCCAAACTCTGAAATAAAAAGCCTTTCCACAGTGCTACAGTACTCATTTTTTTCAGTCTCATACATAGTTTTTTCCAATAAACAAACATTTTTAAAATTTACTTGATAAAACTCTCCTCTTATAAAAAGATTAATGCCCTTATGTCTCTGATATTCAAACAAAAAGGAAATAGAATTATGTCCATTATGTCACATCTTTTAAAACTGTCCTTAATTTTACTTTTTATTTTTACCACTGAGTGTCTTCACTATGGCTGATGAATCTTTAAAAATATCCGCTGTCTCTCCTTCTGTGTAACTTTTCCTTGTTTTCCTTGCCTTGCTGCTTCTACATATGCCCTTCTCTTTTCATTCATCAAATAAGCCCATTGCGGAGATTAACCCTTAATACTGGCTACTCCACTGTCCAAGAATACCTCTTACCCACATCACCAGCTGCACTTCCAGTCTCCATCTCTTCTGTTGCATCTTCCTGTGAAATACACTCTACCATATCACTACATTTTGTTTCATCACCATCCTTTGGTTCATTCTGATTCATCAACTCATCTAATTCTGATTTCTCCAAACTCCGACTTCAGGCTCCATAACAACTATTTTCTCATTCTGCTTCCATCAAACATATTTCTCCTGCTTCTCTTTCACTCCTCAGCTCACTATCTTCCATCTCAGATTTCTGGAACTGCAATAGCAGCCCTCTTGTACCATCTAGCAGATCCAAAGAAGAAGAAAAAGGAAAGTTCCCTAGTGCCTTGTCAAATTTCCCCTAGTCAGTATAAATACTACCTTAGGTTTACCCTAGAAAGAGTCTATTAGTCTAGTGGGACTAACGTGATCAACAAAGGATAAATAAACAAATAAAAATTGTAAAAATAACCCATCTATTCCTTCATTCAAAGGTGCAGGATAAATAATGTGCAATGATAATGGGAAGTAAGGGAGTAACACGTGAGGTATTCTGAGGCATCACAGTAAAAAGATACAGCATCCAGAGATTACAGGAGAATATATGGGATTCATGCTGACTCACCTGGATTCATTTTGGCGAATGTAAAACATTCGAAAAATGGTTTCCAGAACTACCTTTGGTGAATATCTGAGGAACCTTATTTTTCAGGGGCAAGCCCCATCGCACCCCCATGTGGGCTGACACCCTCCACACCCCCAAACATATATAACAGCTCCAAGGTTGCACAACTGTGCAAACTCCACTGTTGTAAAAAGTAGTTTCTGTAAACATACTTTGATACTTTCACAATCAATGAAATTGCATTCAGTGACTAGACATGCTTCCAAACATATGTTGTATGCACAGCAGCTAAATGCATAATTTCATGCTGTGGCAGCACAGTGGTGCAGTATACAGTGTTATTGCCTCACAGCAAGAGGGTCTCCAGTTTGATTCTTGGCTGAAGTGCCTTCTGTGCAGAGTCTGTATGTCCTTCCTGTATTTGTGTGGTTTTCCTTCAGGTGATCCAGTTTCCTCCCACATTCCAAAGACATGTGTCTGGAGTGTTTCTCCCCGAGCCTTAGGCCTTTGCTGAAAATGGGCGCTGTCCCAGTCTGACTTTCCCAGTAAACAAATGTTAAATAAATAAAAATACAGCAAGATGTTTCACAAGTTGAAGGAAAATTGTTTTGCCAAATAAAAAAGTCTATCTGAGTCCTTCTACTATACATTTTTAATTTCATCACATTGGGATCTTGGTAAAAGTCCTCATTTCAAAATATAGTGCAGCTGGCTTTAATTCCAGTGCAATATATATTATGGCGGCCACGGTGGTGCAGCAGTTAGCATTGCCGCCTCACAGCAAGAGGTTCTCTTGTTCGATTCTCGGCTGGGGTGCCTTCTGTGTGGAGTCTGCATGTCCTCCCTGTGGTTGCGTGGGTTTCCTCCAGGTGCTCTGGTTTCCTCCCACATCCCAAAGACATGCAGTAGGTGGACTGGACACTCTAAATTGGCCCTAGGTGTGAGTGTGTGCATGTGTGTGCCTTCTGTGGAAGGTTGGGCACTGAGCTGGCAACTTGACACCGTAAAATTCCACTGCCAGTCATGAGCGGACAGATGATCTGCTGTGGCGACCCCTAACTGGGAAAAGCCGAAAGAAGAAGAAGATTCTGTGGGTGTAGAACAGAAATTACTCTACTGCTATCGGATGAAAAAAAAAAACCTCTTGGACTGCATTTGACAGAAACTCCATATTTAAATTCAATGTTTTTTTTTTTTTTTTTTTTTTTCACTAATGTTCAGTTTAGGCATGCATTCTAACAGAATTTTTTCTGTTTTACCTATCAGCACATCCCCTGCTGGCTTTTCTGTTTTCTGCATTTACTAGTTCATTATGCTGGAACCCACAGGAACAGCACAAGCAATGTATCAGGCAAGGCTAGCAGACGTTCCTTAGGCAGACTCTTCACAAAGTCACCCCAGCTGGTAATCAAACCCCGGATTTCTTACTGTGAGGTGAGAACACTAGCAGTATTGAATATAGCGTTAGCACATAAATATGTATTGCCATCTAGAGGAGAAAGAGAGCAGTGCACCATGCAAATATTCCATGATAAAATAAAAGATTGAATGAAGCATAGCTGTTCACAGGTTCATAGGTTCATAGGTAGGTACTAGGCTATCGGCCCTTGGGCCCATACAAGCCTAGCCAAAAAATGTACCCTGGCGTTCACCACCCAAGAAAATTATTTTCCTGTGCCCCTGTCGAGCAGAGCCACAGAAGTGATCCCCGGGGTGAATTTTCCATTTCCCACCCAATCATCAAGATTTTTCTTGAAGAGTGCAGATGACAAGCTCTGTTTGACATAGATAGGTAGTCTGTTCCAGAGTATGGGAAGTCTCTGGGACAGGAATCTATCCCTCCAGCATGTTCTGTTTATTGTGGTGACAAGGTTAAGGTCCCTAGAGTGTGTAGCTCGGAGGGATTGGGATTTCTTTAAGTGGAGCATGTCCAACAGCTCTGGGTTTGACATAGCTTTGTATGTTAGGCAGAGATTGCCCGTTAGTAGGCGATATGCGATGGAGTAAAGCTGTAGCTTTTTAAGACGGTCTGCATAGGGCATCTGTTTGAGGCCAGTAATCCTCTTCTGTGGTCTTTCCAGTTGTTGTAGATATCTTGTGAGGTACATACCAAAAGGGGCATTGTACTCTATAATGGGTCTAATGAGTGATGAGTAGAGGGGAACAATGACCTCTTTTTTTCTGGATGAGAATCCTTTTGTGAAGAGATGAGCCACGTAGAAGGATTTCCTGACCACTGTGGCGATGTGATTATCAAAGGAGAGACTACTGTCCACCTGTGTCCCAAGGTCTCTTATCATATCTTTGGCATTAAGCAGACTACCAGCTATGTGGTAGTTCATGGGTACAGAGTTTTTACCAAAGGGGATGACAATACACTTTTTGGCATTGAGCTTCAGGCCATGGCTTTGACACCAGGCATCTGTCTCAGTGAGGCCCTTTTGTAGTTTGTCCACATCGTTAGGAGTTTCGATTATGGCTCCTAGTTTGCAGTCATCTGCGAACTTTGTTAGTCAAAGACCTTCTGTGTTGGCCTGCACTTCAGAGAAGTAGATACCAAACAGGAGAGGACCCAGGACTGAACCCTGTGGTACTCCACTTGTCACTGGTCTGATGTCGGATTTGGAATCCGCTACTTTCACAGTGTGGGTTCTGTCTGTGAGCCAGTTGGCAACCCATCTTGTGACATAGGGATTTATACCTAGTTTAGTGAGCTTATCTATAATTCCAGAGTGGGGGATGGTGTTGAAAGCCTTGGCAAGATCTAGATAAGCTGTGTGAACCATTTTACCCTCATCTATGGCTTTGCAGACTGCTTCAAAGAAGTCAATCAGGTTTAGGAGACATGATCTGCCTTTTACAAATCCAAACTGAGTAGGGTCCAGAGTTTGGAGATTACCAATGTCTTTGTTTATGAGTTCCATGATGATACGTTCCATGGCCTTTCCGACCAGGCTCGTCAGGCTAATGGGTCGGTAGTTCCCGGGGTTCATCGTGGCTCCCCCTTTGTGGAGTGGGATAACTGTCACAGTGCGCCATTCAGTGGGTACAAAGCCTGAGGTGAGGCTCCGATTGAACATGGTGCTTAGGTAGGGTGCCAGTTCATTCTGTAGTTCGTGTAGAACGCAGCCTGGAATGTTGTCAGGTCCCACAGATGCTGTGTTCTTGGCTTTGGAGAGTGTGTTTTTTACCTGTGCAGCCGTGATTATAGGAACTTTGCATTCTTCCGATATAGAGATGGGCCCTCTAGGGGTGAGAGGGGGGTAAAGTTAGCACTGAACCTATCTGCTAGGATTTTGGCAATATCAGTTGGTTCTGTATATTTAGTGCCATTCTTGACATAGCTATAGAATGCTTTGTGGTTGTCTTTAGAGTCAGTGGCAATTTTGTTTTCGTAACTAGCTTTGGAGGATTTTATGAGGGATCTCAGCTTCTTACTGAGGTTGACCAGGGAGTGCCTCCAGTCATGGGATTTTACTCTTTTTTGCAACAGTTTCTTTCTTCTGTTGTAGAGTTTGTTTATGGAAGAGGACTACCAGATTGGCTTTCTTTTTTTGGAGGATAACATCTTGGTTCTATTAGGGATAGCATGATCCATGCACTCGTGTAAGTGCTTATAAAGTGCATTTGTGTAGGATTCGGCAGTCATACCTCTATTGTCCGTATGCATGGGTGTCATGAAGTTTGCCATTTCTGTCGTAAGAAGTGTGAAGTTGGCTTTTGAGAAGTTTTTTACAATGTTTCCCTAATTGGGGCTGGGGGTGGGATGTGGATGTCTAGGCTGATTAGCTTGTGGTCGGATCTGACCAACGAGGAATTGACCTCTGGTGTGGAACACCGGTTTCCCATGTTGGTAATGACCAGGTCTAGGATATTGCTGCCCCTGGTGGGGGTGTGAGTAAGTTGATCCAAGGCGTTGGAATTTATGAATTCTAGAAAACGTTGAGCAAAAGAGTTGGTACATGAGTAGTTTTCCCAGTTAATGGTGGGGTAGTTGAAATCACCCATTATTAGGGTGTTGGGTTGTACCCTAATACTTTCCAGTGTATCAAGAAATGAGGAGTGTGAATCCTGGGGCATGGTGGGGGGTCTGTAGCAAGCTACAATTTGGATTGTAGTCTTGCCCAGAGTTAGTTGCACTTGGATAATCTCAGATGCATTATGCTGTGCAACTAGCGTGGAGGTGTGGATATCCTTAATGAATATGGACACGCCTCCGCCTTTAGTGCTTCTTTCTGGGTTAGGTGGCCGAAAGGTGTGGTATGAATTGAAGCCTGGTAATGCAGGGGTGCTCTCTGGAGCTTTGAACCAGGTCTCTGTTACTGCACAGATGTCAGTGTTCTCCATTTTAAGGAGTGCCTCGAGTGAGTGCATTTTGAGGTTTAGACTTCTAGCATTGAATAGCATTACCCTCAGATTTTGCTTGCTTGTACCTGTTACGGTGGTGAATTTGTCATTTGAACCTTGCCTAAAATAGGCACTATAGGGGTGGCAAGAGTCTTAGCCAGTATCTAGAATCCTAAGGGTGACAGGTGCAGGCCATCTCTGGCAAAGCATCGTGGACTGTCGATCATGTCGTCCCAGGCAGAGAAATACTGGATCCCCTTAGAATGACACCAGAAGCTTAGCCAATTGTTGAAGTCAATCATTTTGTCCTTGTACTGTTGTATCATTCTGGGTGATGGCAGGATGCTACTCAGGGTTAGGGTCATACCTGCCTGGTATACAAGATCGGAGAGCTCCTCCATGTCTCTTTTCATGTAGTCCAGGGAGGTACGTCTCAGGTCATTCACACCAACATGGACAATGACAGTGCCATATTTGTACTTATTGTGGAGTGACCTGAGTGCATGCGTTATGTGGCGGATCCTGGCACCTGACAGGCAGCTGACAATAACTTTCTCCTTGTTTAGTCTAGTGAGTGGAACATCAGTGTACCTGACTACAGAGTCACCTATGACTAGAGTGTTGGGTACGTTGTTATGCCTTATGGGCTGTGGTTGAGTGGCACACTGAGTTTGTGGGCTATGTGTCATTTGGGTTGTGTTGGGGGTGGAGTTTGCTTGCGTTTATGCTTTGGATGTCCCTGATGCTTGGGCAGGTTTTTATTGAGAGGCTCCGCGAATGTAGGTGTGTGTTTTGTGTTTCTATATGTGTGTTTTGGTGGTGTAGGTTTTGAGGGACTATGTGATGAGTGTGGTGTGGTGCAAGTGTTTACCCTGTGAAGTTGATTTGGGATCAGAAGTTTATTCTGTCATCTCTGAAATTTTTGTGATAAAAAATAAGGATTTACAATTATTAAATAATTCTAGACATTGTACTTCAAGACTTCTTCAGTCCATCTCTTATTCTAGATATTTATAACTGGTTAAAAATGTAAAAATGTCCCTGATTTTCACACTTCTGTTCATAAATGGTTTCATTTTGTTTCCTGATGCTTGCGGTAAGGCACTGAAAACTGTAATGTGATCAAAAATGTCTGAGATATAATTCTGACAAAAACATGAGTGGTACCAGAGATAGGATACCGTTTAAAGGCAGGCTTGAAACTGTGACAAGTGAAGAAATTCTGATGAATTACTCATATCATCATGTAAGATTTTTGATAAGTGCATTTGTATATGCCTTGAAGAAATGTTATTGTTAATGAGTTTGAAAACTGGCCATTCTATGTGTGATACTCAACCAAATGCATTCATGCAAGAGAGATTGTGTGTGTGTGTGTGTGTGTGTGTGTGTGTGTGTGTGTGTGTGTGTGTGTGTGTGTGTGTGTGCGCGCACGTGCATGTGTGTGTTTCTGTGTATCTGTGAGTGTTTGTGTTTGCATACTTCTGTGTATATAATATACTTTCTTCTGAAGTACATGTTTTTCTTCTTCTCCTACAGCCTAGAACCTTAATGATAATACATTACTTGGGTGCCGCCCTATCATTCGCATTTGGCCTTATTTACATCATCATTCAGACATTACTGACATACCGTGTCTCTGTAACGGGATATGAAGTGTACCTGGCTCCTTTAAGGGTGATACTGACAGCCGTGCAAATAATGGCTTCCTTGTGTTGTATCCTTTGATTCTAAATAAAATGGTGGTTCATTAAAGTACATTTTTTCTTATGCTGAAATGTAAGTGCCAGGTGATGATTTTGTCTTTTATTATCCACTTGACTTCTACATGATTTTGAGAAAATTTTGAACTACTCTTAGTCAGTATTAAGTAATATATATGAAATAGGAAAGAATAGACTGAATTCATTTGTAAGCTTTGTTGTCACATTTATTTATGAGTGTATAAAAGGCTGTGTATAATTACAGAGACAAAGGAATGTTGAAATGGATGTACATAAACTTTCTCTCTCACACACACACACACACACACACACACACACACACACACACACACACACACATACACACACACACACACACACACACACACACACACACACACACACACACACACACACACACACACACACACAGTCTCTCTCTCTCTCTCTCACACACACAATCACACACATACACAAAAGCACATGTGCCTCCACGCATACACACACACACACACACACACACACACACACACACACACACACACACACACACACACACACACACACACACACACACAGTCTCTCCACAATATTTGCAACTTTTCTATTTCACAAAACATTATGCTCTTGAAAAATCTATAATTAAACTGCTTTCTAAAATTTCATATCTAGGTGAAGCCTTGGACCTTAGACCCCATATCAATTTTATCTTCATTTGAGAAGATAATAATCTCCAAATGACTATACTGTTACACTCACTAGTTTATACATACTGCAAAAAGATCATGTTATCTGGCGATGTCCACCCAAACCCAGGTCCCAACTGCATCTCTTCTCTATCTACTCCCTCTTCTAATGTAACAATATCTACTAAAATTTTGAAAATTATAACAATATATATTTAAAGTATAGTAAACAGTCTCTGAATTCCATTCTTGGATCACTCATTACTCCCCAGACATTATTATTTGTACAGAAACTTGACTCAAACCACATATAAAAGACTCTGAAATTCTGCCCCTGGCTATACTATCATCCACTCTGACAAATTAAATAAAAAAGGTGGTGGCGGAGTAATTGTGTTCTCTAACCATAACTCTGTCTCTCCTTCTTCTGTTTCTCTACCTAAATTCCTCTCTGTCTCTCACTGTAAATTAAATGAGCATAAAACACTATGTATAATTGCCCTATATATTCCCCTAGGAAATAACATCCCTATTCTGGAAGACATCCTACACTGGGTATCTAGTTCCATTTCTCATGAAATAATAATTCCTGGTGATGTCAATATTAACTGGCAACCATTTACATCAGACAACCCTTCCACTAGTATCAATCTATATGGTTTCAAACAATGCATAACTTCCCATACTCACTTTAACAAAGCTAATAACACTGGGACTACTCTGGACTGGATCCTAGTCTCAAATGCAGACTTTTATGATTCTCCAAAGAAGTAGAATCCCTCAATGATCATATTCCCACTGTGTTCACAGACTAGCAACTTACCATATCAAGCAGTATCTTTATAAAGACAGTTGTAATCTCTCAAATTTCTATTCCAAGATCTTTAATGACATACTTAATAACATTAATTGGTCCATCCTCCATTCCCAACCGCTGAATAATGCTGTTCTAAAATTTAATACAATATTTCTTGATGTGCTGCGGTAGCGTTGTCGCCTCACAGTAAGACGTTGTCCCATTTGATTCTCAGCTAGAGCGTCTTCTGTGTGGAGACATGCGTGAATGGGCGTACCTTCATTGAAGGTTGTGCGTCAGGGCCGGCAACTCGGCATGTAAAAATCTACTACCAATCATTAGCGGACCGGAGTTCCGCTGTGGTGACCCCTAACCGGGAAAATCCGAAAGACACAACAACAACAGCATTCTCAATGGCATCACTCCTGTTAGAAAAAAGAGAGTTAAATTCATCCAGTCATTCTGGCTATCCCCTTCTAGTAGAGAATTAATTTATAACAGAGACATAGCTTGGAGAAAGTGGCAAACATATAAATCCCAAGCTCACCTACAAACCTACAGACAACTTCAAAACATGACAAAAAACAAGTTAGTGCTGATTAGAAGTATTATTACTTCAACCCCCAGGATAACCAAAAAACACAATCCCCCAAAATGTCGGTCCACTATCAGGAAAATATTATATCCTGAGACTCCTAGTACCCTGAACCCTTGTCCAGACATCTCGCCCTTAGAATCTCCTTCTAAATTTATCGCCCACTTTACAGAGTCAATAGCTACCATCGCCCAAAACTGCCTACAGAATCATGCTACCCCTGATAAACTTCAAAGCTCTAACAATGCCTTTTTCAACTTAAAATCTGTCTCTACTTCCTATATACAAATGATTACACAAACTTAAGCCTTGTTCACCCTCTGTAGACAGTCTCCCTTATGAATATCTAAAGATTGCTGTCCCCTGTTTTGCCTACTCATTCTGTCTTGATCAATCAATGCATTTGTGAGTCATATGTCCAATCTCTCTGGAAAAAATTGACATCATTCCTGTTCATAAAGGGGGAGATTCCACTGCACTGAAATAAACTTTAGACCAACTGCAATCTTGTCCCTTCTTTCCAAGGTCTTAGAAAAATGTATTCAGAAACAACATTTACCATACTTCCTCCAAGGAAATTTATTAACCTGTACCCAACATGGCTTTTCCCAACAACAATTTTGTTTCTTCCTTCTTTTTAGATCTCTTTAAAGATTTTGATACCAAACTACTCGCAAAAATGTCTGCTGTAGACTTTTCCAGTCTAAGAATCACTTGGTTCTCTAGCTACCTAACTGGCTATAGTCAGTTAAATGGCACTCTACTTACTCATCTTTTCTCCCAGTTAATACAGCTATCACACAAGGCTCTGTACTTGGTCTTCTCCTTTTTAATATACTTATAAATAATCTACATATATCCTCCTAACAAGCTACACTTATACAACATGAGGTGGACTGAAGTCATTTGCTCACCTAATAGTCCTTCCCAGTTACAATCTACATTCAGCAGGCTCTCAACTCTATTGAAAGCTGGCTCAGTGACAATCAACTTTTCCCAAATCCAAATAAAACAAAACTGTTCTTACTTCTCCCTAAATCTCAAATACACATAAAAGACACCTTCAAAATATCCTCTCACAACAATACTGAAATTGAAGTTGTACTCTCACAAAGTTACTTAGTGTCATAATACATGATCAACTGAAATTTGATCTTCAAATTCAAAAGTGCATAAAAACAACACGCCACAAACTGGGCATGCTCTATAGATTAAAAAGATTCCTTACCAACTCCTCAAGAGTTACTCTAGTTAATACATACCTCCAACCTTCGCTACTTTATGCCTCAGCCATTTTCACAAATACTCAGATCACCCTAATATCAAAACTTGGTCTCTCTTATAATAAAGTAGCTAGATTTGCAGCCAATGAGTCATACAATTCCCACCATTGCTCCACACTCAGATATTTAAATTGGCTTGCGTTACCTCACTACCTCAAGTTCACCCAACTCCTCCTTGCTTATAAAATGGTACACAAATCCTCATCCTGCCCAGCAACCAGCACCATTCTTAACCATTACCTCCCTAATCGCCCTCTTCATCTTAAAACACCTCCTTGAAATCCATAAACCAAAAAATCGGTCACTGCCTGTATTCCTACTCAGTAGCCGAGGTCTGGAACAGTATTCCTACAGATATTAGAGCAATGCCATGTAGTCACACATTCAAACAGTCTCTAAAGAGATTTCTCCTTAACTCCTGGCTCTGTACATGTCTTACACCAGGCTGACACTACCTGTTATTCTTTTCTTCTCTTCCTTTTTCTCCACTCTCTTCCTTCCACCTTTTTTCTTTTCCTTCTTCATCTTCTATTTCCCTTGCTCTTCTCCTCCCCCTTTTCTTTCCCCTTTTTCCTTTCCTTTTCCTTTCCCTTTTCCTTTCCTTTCATTTTCATTTTCCTTTTCCTTTTCCCTTTTCTTTCCTTTCTCCTTTTTCCTTTCCTTTCATTTCCCTTGTCTTTCCTTTTCTTTCCCCTTTTTCATTTTCTTTTCCTTTTCCCTTTCCTTTCCTTTCCTTTCCTTTTCCTTTTCATTTTCATTTGTTTTCCTTTTCATTTTCCTTTTCTTTTTCCTTTCTTTTCCTTTCCCTTCCCCGTTTTCCTTTCCTTTTCCTTTCCTTTCCCTTCCCCTTTTTCCTTTCCTTTCCCATTTCCCTTTCCCTTCCCCTTTTTCCTTTCCTTTCCCATTTCCCTTTCCTTTTCCTTTCTTTTCCTTTTCCTTTCCTTTCCCCTTTTCCATTTCCTTTTCCTTTTCCTTTCCTTTCCCTTCCCCTTTTTCCTTTCCTTTACCTTTCTTTTCCTTTCTTTCCTCCCTTCTCCTATTAGCCAATGCACCAGTTACTTCCCTGATAGCTCCCTACTTTAACTCCATTTCCTAATCTCCCCTCAAATTCTAAATTCCTTTCCTTTCTTTTAGTCTTTTGCCCATATTGAAAATGCTGAACAACTTTACCATTGGTTATCACTATTGATTGTACTTTCTTAGATGATCAATATCCTATGATTGTTTTTCAATATTCACTTAATGATTTTTTGATATGACTTTTATTTATCCTGTATATCAATTCTACTAGTTGTTACTGCACTTCATAGGATAATATTATGTAGTTTATTAATTGAAATATGTGTGTTGAATTTTTTTCTCCCCAGGCGTCCACTGAAAACGAGATTCATGCCCCGTCGGACTTTCCCAGTAAAGAAATGACAAATAAGTAAATCAATTGACAAATGCAAACTTTTGTCCACAAAATTCCAGACAGGGAAAATCACTATTGCAACAATCTGGACCCAGACAGATGACATACTCTAATCACTGATCATACCAGGACAACTGACTTAGTGAACTATAACCTGCTTTATAGGTTTATAGGTTGGTACTAGGCTATCAGCCCTAGGGCCTATACAAGCCTAGCCATAACAATTCCTTGGATTTCACAAACTCTTCTAACTACAGGTTTAAGAAGCCCATGTGCTGACACTACATCTTTCTGTATCACTTCTCCTCTCAACAAATATGTACCATACGGTTCAAGCCTTTCTCCCCTCCTTTTTCTATATTGAACAATAACCTTTGCTTAGATCTCTCCTTCACAGATGATGTGCTTGTTTGTCTGTTTTGCTTTTATTAGTTTATTTATTCTTTTGTTGACTGGGTTAGTTCCACTAGGCTAGTGTCCTCTTTTCAGGGAACACCCAAGGTGGTATTTATATTGCTAGGAAAAATTTGGCATAGGCATCAGATTGCTTCCCATCCTCGGTAGGTGCAGTGGGTTCTTTTGTATCCATCTGCTCAAGCAGATGGGACGTCTGTTTAATGTCTCAGCCAAAGGATAACACAGCCAGGAGTGTAGCACACCCCTTATGCTATTTATAATTAGACACCTGTCTTGACATAATTAAACAGTTAGTAGAGTCAAACTTAATCAACCTTTACTCTTGCATTTCTAAATGTCAGCTAACCTTAAAGTTAAAAAAATAATATTAATCTTCCCAGTGAAACTAAGAAGTCATTCTGCTACCTCGGACTTTTACTCAGCCCAAGAAGAAACTTCCATTAGAATGACAAGAAACAAAATCAACAGACTTTTTTTGTAGGCCCAGAAAAATCTCTCACTTGCTTTCACTAAAAAGCAGGACTGCTATAAGTAAGAAAAGTTCTAATGGATCAGCTTGAGTATGGACTCCCCCTAATTGCAACAGTTTTCAAAAAACAAAAAAATAAACTTACAACAGATTACAAGATTTCTGGACTCAAGATCTTAGCTCAAACATCACTGTCATCTTTTATTAAAAGCTAAATACCTTCCAGTTAAACAACAATCAGATCTATTACTAGGTTCACTATTTTGCAGACTGACTAGAGAAGACCTATTCATAAGTCATCTTAAAGTAAGACAATGCAGCTGTAACCTATGTTCTCAAAATGACTACACCACCTCTCTCCAAATTCCACTTTGCAGACTAAAAAAAAACAAACACAGCTTCTCCATTCTAACGCTAGATTGTTGGAGTTTCTCCCTGTCCCTCTCCCTCTTCAGAACAGCAGCTCCTATGTCTTTGTACAAGGATTAGTGAAACACATCCAGAAAATGGCTACCTGTGAATGCTTTATCAACAATCCACCATGTTAACACTTGCCCCATCTTAGCAGCTTCTGTCTTCTTACTACCAAAACTTCATGTACAGCAAACGATTCCTATGGTGCAGCCACCAATTTCTTCCTTGATATGCCCTGGCCTTTATATTGTACTTTTTATTCTGGAACAGTAAAATAAAAAAAAAATGTATCAGAAATGAGATCACAAATGAGCAAAACCTCCTGAATGTAAACAGCATTTGGGAGAGACAAAAAAACACAAGAAAAAGGATTTTTACTGATCTTGGCAGGGGTGGTGGTGGTGCTGCGGTAGCGTTGTCACCTCACAGTTAAACATTGCCCATTCGATTCTCAGTTAGACCATCTTCTATGTGGCGACATGCGGGAATGGGCATTCCTTCATTGAAGGTTGTGCATTAGGCCTGGCAAGCCAGTACGTAAAACTCTACTGCCAATCATTAGCGGACCAGAGTTCTGCTGTGGCAATCCCTAACAGGGAAAAGCCGAAAGACACAAACAAACTGATGTTGGCAGGGGGAACTGCACACTCCATCCCGCAGTACTTATGTTATACCATCTCCAAAGTGTTATCAGCATGTTGGCAGGGGGAACTGCACACCCCATCCCTCAGTACTGATGTATACCATCTCCAAAGTGTCATCAACATGTTGGCAGGGGGAACTGTACACCCCATCCCTCAGTACTTATGTATACCATCTCCAAAGTGCCATCAACATGTTTGCAGGGGGAACTGCACACCCCATCCCTCAGTACTTATGTATACCATCTCTAAAGTGTCATCAGCTTGTTGTCAGGGGGAACTGCACACTCCATCCCTCAGTACTTATGTACACCATCTCCAAAGTGTCATCAACATGTTGGCAGGGGAAAGTGCACACCCCATCCCTCAGAACTTATGCATACCATCTCCAATGTGTCATCAAAATGTTGGCAGGGGGAACTGCACACCCCATCCCCCAGTACTTATGTATACCATCTCCAAAGTGCCATCAACATGTTTGCAGGGGGAACTGCACACCCCATCCCTCAGTACTTATGTATACCATCTCTAAAGTGTCATCAGCTTGTTGTCAGGGGGAACTGCACACTCCATCCCTCAGTACTTATGTATACCATCTCCAAAGTGTCATCAGCATGTTGGCAGGGGGAACTGCACACCCCATCCCTCAGTACTTATGTATACCATCTCTAAAGTGTCATCAGCTTGTTGTCAGGGGGAACTGCACACCCCATCCCTCAGTACTTATGTATACCATCTCCAAAGTGTCATCAACATGTTGGCAGGGGAAACTGCACACCCCATCCCTCAGGACTTATGCATACCATCTCCAATGTGTCATCAAAATGATGGCAGGGGGAACTGCACACCCCATCCCCCAGTACTTATGTATACCATCTCTAAAGTGTCATCAGCATGTTGTCAGGGGGAACTGCACACTCCATCCCTCAGTACTTATGTATACCATCTCCAAAGTGTTATCAACATGTTCACAGGGGGAACTGCACACCCCATCCCTCAGTACTTATGTATACCATCTCCAAAGTGTCATCAGCATGTTGGCAGGGGGAAAGGCACACCCCATCCTTCAGTACTTATGTATATCATCTCCAAAATGTCATCAGCATGTTGGCAGAGGGAACTGAACACCCCACCCTCAGTACTTATGTATACCATCTCCAAAGTGACATCAACATGTTGGCAGGGGGAAGTGCACACCCCATCCCTCAGTACTGATGTATACCATCTCCAAAGTGTCATCAACATGTTGGCAGGGGAAACTGCACACCCCATCCATCAGTACTTATGTATACCATCTCCAACGTGTCATCAACATCTTGGCAGGGGGAACTCCACACCTCATCCCCCAGAACTTATGTTTACCATCTCTAAAGTGTCATCAGTATGTTGGCAGGGGGAACTGCACACTCCATCCCTCAGTACTTATGTATACCATCTCCAAATTGTCATCAGCATGTTGGCAGGGGAAACTGCACACCCCATCCTGCAGGACTTATGTATACCATCTCCAAAGTGTCATCAGCATGTTGGCAGGGGAAACGCACACCCCATCCTTCAGTACTTATGTATATCATCTCCAAAGTGTCATCAACATGTTGGCAGGGGGAGCTGCACACACCATCCCTCAGTACTTATGTATACCATCTCCAAAGTGTCATCCACATGTTGGCAGGGGGAACTGCACACCCCAACCATCTCCAAAGTGTCATCAACATGTTGGTAGGGGGAACTGCACACCCCAACCATCTCCAACGTGTCATCAACATGTTGGCAGCGGAACTGCACAGCCCAATTATCTCCAAAGTGTCATCAACATGCTGGCAGGGGGAACTGCATACCCCATCCCTCAGTACTTATGTATACCATATCCAAAGTGTCATCAGCATGTTGGCACGGGGAAATGCACACACCAACCATCTCCAAAGTGTCATCAACATGTTGACAGGGGGAACTGCACACCCCATCCCTCAGTACTGATGTATACCATCTCCAAAGTGTCATCAGCATGTTGGCAGGGGGAACTGCACACCCCATCCCTCAGAACTTATGTATACCATCTCCAAAGTGTCATCAACATGTTCACAGGGGGAACTGCACACCCCATCCCTCAGTACTTATGTATACCATCTTCAAAGTGTCTTCAACATGTTGGCAGGGGGAACTGTACACCCCATCCCTCAGTACGTATGTATACCATCTCCAAAGTGTCATCAACATATTGGCAGGGTGAACTGCACACCCCATCCCTCAGTACTTATGTATACCATCTCCAAAGTGTCATCAACATGTTGGCAGGGTGAACTGCACACCCCATCCTTCAGTACTTATGTATACCATCTCCAAAGTGTCATCAACATGTTGGCAGGGCGAACTGCACACCCCATCCCTCAGTACTTATGTATACCATCTCCAAATTGTCATCAACATGTTGGCAGGGGGAACCGCACACTCCATCTGTCAGTACATATGTATACCGTTTCCAAAGTGTCATCAACATGTTGTCAGGGCGAACTGTACATCCCATCTGTCAGTACTTATGTATACCATCTCCAAAGTGTCATCATCATGTTGGCAGGGAGAACTGCACACCCCATCCCTCATTACTTATGTATTCCATCTCCAAAGTGAAATCAACATGTTGGCAGGCGGAATTGCAAACCCCACCCCTCAGTACTGATGTATACCACCTCCAAAGTGTCATCAACATGTTGTCAGGGGGAACTGCACACCCCATTACTCAGTACTTATGTATACCATCTCCAAAGTGTCATCAACATGTTGGCAGGGCGAACTGCACATCCCATCCCTCAGTACTTATGTATACCATCTCCAAAGTGACATCAACATGTTGGCAGGGGGAACTGCATACCCCATCCCTCAGTACTGATGTATACCACCTCCAAAGTGTCATCAACATGTTGTCAGGGGGAACTGCACACCCCATTACTCAGTACTTATGTATACCATCTCCAAAGTGTCATCAACATGTTGGCAGGGCAAACTGCACATCCCATCCCTCAGAACTTATGTATACCATCTCCAAAGTGTCATCAACATGTTGGCAGGGGGAACTCCACACCCCATCCCTCAGTACTTATGTATACCATCTCCAAAGTGTCATCAGCATGTTGGCAGGGGGAACTGCGCACCCCATCCTTCAGTACTTATGTATACCATCTCCAAATTGTCATCAACATGTTGGCAGGCGGAAATGCACACCCCACCCCTCAGTACTTATGTATACCATCTCCAAAGTGTCATCAACATGTTGGCAGGGAGAACTGCACACCCCATCCCTCAGTACTTATGTATACCATCTCCAAAGTGTCATCAACATGTTGGCAGGGAGAACTGCACACCCCATGCATCAGTACTTATGTAAACCATCTCCAAAGTGTCATCAACATGTTGGCAGGGGGAACAGCACACCCCATCCCTCAGTACTTATGTATACCATCTCCAAAGTGTCATCAACATGTTGGCAGGGAGAACTGCGCACCCCATCCCTCAGTACTTATGTATACCATCTCCAAAGTGTCATCAACATGTTGGCAGGGGAACTACACATCCCATCCCTCAGTACTTATGTATACCATCTCCAAAGTGTCATCAACATGTTGGCAGGGAGAACTGCACACCCCGTCCTTCAGTACTTATGTATAGCATCTCCAAAGTGACATCAACATGTTGGCAGGGGGAACTGTACACCCCATCCTTCAGTACTGATGTATACCATCTCCAAAGTGTCATCAACATGTTGGCAGGTGGAACTGCACACCCCATCCCTCAGTACTTATGTATACCATCTCCAAAGTGTTATCAACATGTTGGCAGGGGGATCTGCATACCCCATCCCTCAGTACTTATGTATACCATCTCCACAGTGTCATCAGCATGTTTGCAGGGGGAACTGCACACTCCATCCCTCTGTACTTATGTATACCATCTCCAAAGTGTCATCAACATGTTTGCAGGGGGAACTGCACACCCCATCCCTCAGTACTTATGTATACCATCTCCAAAGTGTCATCAGCATGTTGGCAGGGGGAAAGGCACATCTTTGGAGATGGTATACTCCATCCCTCAGTACTTATGTATATCATCTCCAAAGTGTCATCAGCATGTTGGCAGAGGGAACTGAACACCCCACCCTCAGTACTTATGTATACCATCTCCAAAGTGTCATCAACATGTTGGCAGGGGGAACTACACACCCCATCCCTCAGCACTTATGTATACCATCTCCAAAGTGTCATCAACATGTTCGCAGGGGGAACTGCACACCCCAACTCTCAGTACTTATGTATACCATCTCCAAAGTGTCATCAACATGTTGACAGGGGGAACTGCACACCCCATCCCTCAGTACTTATGTATACCATCTCCAAAGTGACATCAACATGTTGGCAGGGGGAACTGCACACCCCATCCCTCAGTACTGATGTATACCATCTCCAAAGTGTCATCAACATGTTGGCAGGGGAAACTGCACACCCCATCCGTCAGTACTTATGTATACCATCTCCAACGTGTCATCAACATCTTGGCAGGGGGAACTGCGCACCCCATCCCCCAGTACTTATGTTTACCATCTCTAAAGTGTCATCAGTATGTTGGCAGGGGGAACTGCACACTCCATCCCTCAGTACTTATGTATACCATCTCCAAATTGTCATCAGCATGTTGGCAGGAGAAACTGCACACACCATCCTGCAGGACTTATGTATACCATCTCCAAAGTGTCATCAGCATGTTGGCAGGGGAAACGCACACCCCATCCTTCAGTACTTATGTATATCATCTCCAAAGTGTCATCAACATGTTGGCAGGGGGAGCTGCACACCCCATCCCTCAGTACTTATGTATACCATCTCCAAAGTGTCATCCACATGTTGGCAGGGGGAACCGCACACCCCAACCATCTCCAAAGTGTCATCAACATGTTAGTAGGGGGAAATGCACACCCCAACCATCTCCAACGTGTCATCAACATGTTGGCAGCGGAACTGCACAGCCCAATTATCTCCAAAGTGTCATCAACATGCTGGCGGGGGGAACTGCACACCCCATCCCTCAGTACTTATGTATACCATATCCAAAGTGTCATCAGTATGTTGGCACGGGGAAATGCACACACCAACCATCTCCAAAGTGTCATCAACATGTTGACAGGGGGAACTGCACACCCCATCCCTCAGTACTGATGTATACCATCTCCAAAGTGTCATCAGCATGTTGGCAGTGGGAACTGCACACCCCATCCCTTAGTACTTATGTATACCATCTCCAAAGTGTCATCAACATGTTC
The DNA here is from genome assembly GCF_019279795.1 of Protopterus annectens. NCBI lineage: Eukaryota > Metazoa > Chordata > Ceratodontiformes > Protopteridae > Protopterus > Protopterus annectens. Next base: position 42,672,145 of record NC_056748.1, on the reverse strand, counting down.
GCAGGGGGAACTGCACACCCCATCCCTCAGTACTTATGTATACCATCTTCAAAGTGTCTTCAACATGTTGGCAGGGGGAACTGTACACCCCATCCCTCAGTACGTATGTATACCATCTCCAAAGTGTCATCAACATGTTGGCAGGGCGAACTGCACACCCCATCCCTCAGTACTTATGTATACCATCTCCAAAGTGTCATCAACATGTTGGCAGGGGGAACTGCACACCCCATCCTTCAGTACTTATGTATACCATCTCCAAAGTGTCATCAGCATGTTGGCAGGGCGAACTGCACACCACATCCCTCAGTACTTATGTATACCATCTCCAAAGTGTCATCAACATGTTGGCAGGGAGAACTGCACACCCCATCCCTCAGTACTTATGTATACCATCTCCAAATTGTCATCAACATGTTGGCAGGGGGAACCGCACACCCCATCTGTCAGTACTTATGTATACCATCTCCAAAGTGTCATCAACATGTTGTCAGGGCGAACTGTACATCCCATCTGTCAGTACTTATGTATACCATCTCCAAAGTGTCATCATCATGTTGGCAGAGGGAACTGCACACCCCATCCCTCAGTCCTTATGTTTACCATCACCAAATTGTCATCAACATGTTGGCAGGTGGAATTGCAAACCCCACCCCTCAGTACTTATGTATACCATCTCCAAAGTGTCATCAACATGTTGGCAGGGAGAGCTGCACACCCCATCCCTCAGTACTTATGTATACCATCTCCAAAGTGTCATCAACATGTTGGCAGGGAGAACTGCACACCCCATGCCTCAGTAGTTATGTATACCATCTCCAAAGTGACATCAACATGTTGGCAGGGGGAACTGCACACCCCATCCCTCAGTACTGATGTATACCACCTCCAAAGTGTCATCAACATGTTGTCAGGGGGAACTGCACACCCCATTACTCAGTACTTATGTATACCATCTCCAAAGTGTCATCAACATGTTGGCAGGGCGAACTGCACATCCCATCCCTCAGTACTTATGTATACCATCTCCAAAGTGACATCAACATGTTGGCAGGGGGAACTGCACACCCCATCCCTCAGTACTGATGTATACCACCTCCAAAGTGTCATCAACATGTTGTCAGGGGGAACTGCGCACCCCATTACTCAGTACTTATGTATACCATCTCCAAAGTGTCATCAACATGTTGGCAGGGCGAACTGCACATCCCATCCCTCAGTACTTATGTATACCATCTCCAAAGTGTCATAAGCATGTTGGCAGGGGGAACTGCGCACCCCATCTTTCAGTACTTATGTATACCATCTCCAAATTGTCATCAAAATGTTGGCAGGCGGAATTGCACACCCCACCCCTCAGTACTTTTGTATACCATCTCCAAAGTGTCATCAACATGTTGGCAGGGAGAACTGCACACCCCATCCCTCAGTACTTATGTATACCATCTCCAAAGTGTCATCAACATGTTGGCAGGGAGAACTGCACACCCCATGCCTCAGTACTTATGTAAACCATCTCCAAAGTGTCATCAACATGTTGGCAGGGGGAACAGCACACCCCATCCCTCAGTACTTATGTATACCATCTCCAAAGTGTCATTAACATGTTGGCAGGGAGAACTGCGCACCCCATCCCTCAGTACTTATGTATACCATCTCCAAAGTGTCATCAACATGTTGGCAGGGGAACTACACATCCCATCCCTCAGTACTTATGTATACCATCTCCAAAGTGTCATCAACATGTTGGCAGGGAGAACTGCACACCCCGTCCTTCAGTACCTATGTATAGCATCTCCAAAGTGACATCAACATGTTGGCAGGGGGAACTGTACACCCCATCCTTCAGTACTGATGTATACCATCTCCAAAGTGTCATCAACATGTTGAGAGGGGGAACTGCACACCCCATCCCTCAGTACTTATGTATACCATCTCCAAAGTGTCATCAACATGTTGGCAGGTGGAACTGCACACCCCATCCCTCAGTACTTATGTATACCATCTCCAAAGTGTTATCAACATGTTGGCAGGGGGAACTGCATACCCCATCCCTCAGTACTTATGTATACCATCTCCACAGTGTCATCAGCATGTTTGCAGGGGGAACTGCACACTCCATCCCTCTGTACTTATGTATACCATCTTCAAAGTGTCATCAACATGTTGGCAGGGGGAACTGTACACCCCATCCCTCAGTACATATGTATACCATCTCCAAAGTGTCATCAACATGAGGAAAAGGGAAATTCCTGGCATGCTAGCAATTCATACTTCTGGGGAAAGGCTGGATGGCCGGCAGGTAATGATTGCATAAATGAGTCCGTCACTTTTATTTCAAAAACAAGACAGAATCCTGTGTTTGTGTGTGTGTGTGTGTGTGTGTCTGTGTCTGTGTGTGTGTGTGTGTGTGTGTGTGTGTGTGTGTGTGTGTGTGTGTGTGTGTGTGTGTGTGTGTGTGTGTGTGTGTGTGTCTGTGTGTAGAGACATAGACACAGATATATAGATCAATATAAATATAGTAGGTTGTTGTCTCAAATATTTATTGTATAAACCTACAGGAATCCTTTAACAATACTAACGGTTTCCTTCCTCTACTATAACTGTTAATATTGTAGAGTTGGTATAAATTCCACCTATACACATAACATGACAATGCTTATGAGATACTACTTTTTGTATATCTCTTTCTTTTACTTTAACTGTTAATTCTGTACTTTGAAAGTCTTTTATTGTATTTCTTTCTACTGATTTTGTTCTGTCAGTGGGTCTCTAAAAATGGTCTAGTGGGATTAGTTCTCTACCATGGTTAATAGATATAAACCAACCATCCAGTCATCCAACCAACCAACCAACCAACCAACCAACCAACCAGCCAACCAACCAACCAACCAGCCAACCAACCAACCAACCAACCAACCAACCAACCAACCAACCAACCAACCAACCAACCAATTAACCAACCAACCAACCAGCCAGCCAGCCAGCCAGCCAGCCAACCAATATATAAACTAAGTTAACCTGACCTTTAAGGCATCACATGCTTATTTTTTTCCTAATGATTTGGCTATACCAGTGGCACCATAAATAATGAGCTTGCTCAGAATTTGTTGGCATTGACAGTCTAGAAAACCCTGACATGCAGCCAGACTCCAAAACCTTCAGGAATGGTGTTACCCCTGAGCTTGTGTGGAAAGTATTGACACAAGTGATTCTGAAAGAAATCTTACATGCTCCCTCCAGTATTGTGTGCAAATGAGAATGTAACAAGTTCTTCTAAGGCAAAATCTACACCTGATTGCATAATTGAGAAAGTATACACTGGTGAGGCATTCCTGTACAGTGAGGTGTGCCCAGCTAGACACACCCTTGACAGTAACTTTACCATGTCTCCTAGTAAAAAAGGCATACCTAGTACAAGTATGGCAAATATTATATTCTGTGCTACAGTACAATATACTGGCAATGTCATTGTATATATCAGCTCAGTGTGATGGACAGCATTGTATTTCAGCATTCCATTCTACTTCAAAAACAGGCAAATTCTTATTTATATTTATCTTTTGCTTTCTCCCACTCTACTTTTTTTCTGCTTTTTTTCAACACATATTGTTTGTTACATTTTAAAACATATCCCCCGCATGATGGACTGAGAGTAGCATATTTTGCTATATCCATTGACATTGTGGCTGACCAGTTTGACTGTATACACTTTCATGATTGTATGGCCAGTTGATGACCTCTGGCTATTCCTGTTCCTCACCCTCCCATTGCAGACAGCAGTCCAACATTCCATTGTATTGTGGTTACTAATATACCTTTGACTTCCAGAAATTCTCACAGTTATACTGTTATTTACATAACATCAGTATCCACAGTGGGTCCCTATTAATTTGATGAAGCTTTAGCTTGTTGAACTTTAAAAGATTGACAGCTAAAGATCGAAACAGCCAAACCGCCAATGGCCAGCTAAGCATATTTTTTCTCAGGGAAAGAATTTGCTTGACTGTTAATGGGAATTTGTCCTTTCCCCCATGTGGAGCGATCTCAGAGTTAGTATATTTAGTTAGAGGGGTGTGGGGGGCACAGGCCCCCACAAGGGGGGTGTGGAGGGTGAAGCCCCCACTTAATTCAGGTTGAAATGTTTTTGTTTTGTGTAACGGCCAAGCGAATTCTTTCCATGGGAAAATTTTGCTTAGTTAATCTTTGCAGTTTGGACGTTTTGATCTTTAGCTGTCGATCTTTTGTAGTTCAACAAGCTAAAGTTTCATCAAATTAATAGGGACCCTCCACAGCCATGGTGTCCTACTGCATCAGTTGGCCACGGGTGTTTTTTTGCACCACAACATTCAGCTGTCATTGTGCAATGCTTCCCTAAAAGAGCTCCCCTGCCCTATAGTATTGTGGACTGTGCATTGTATTGTTCACCTGTAGTCAGAATATGCCTGGAGTGTTTTAGGTCTCATAAGAAACCACCATACATGTATAACATGGTTCATTATCACTACATTTTATGGAATTACATTATCTCTGGTTAATGGTTCCGGCACTGTTCAGGGAAGCAGCTGTAGATTCTGCTCTGTATAGTATTAGCTATCTTCAACATCTTCCTTGTTACTTATTCTGGAGTGTGACTACTTCTTGGACACTGACCACCAAAAATATTTTGGCAGACTCTCTCTCAAGTAAAAAGTATAATCCAAGGCAGCGAAGAGCAGCAAGAAACAGCGATGAAGCCAAAGGTAATCTCCACAAAAAGTTTATTCAAACACACAACATAAATTTCTCCAAGTCCTTCTCTCAAACACACGACATAAATTTCTCCAAATCCTTCTCTCAAGCGCTTTCGCTCAGTACAGTACTGAGCTTTGTCAAAATGCAGGGCAGAACAACCTTATTTGTAAGTCTCTTAATGAGATCATGTGCTTTGTTAATTAAAACCAGTCAAGTTACAATTAAAATTAATTGGTGACCAATTTAAAATTAAACAGCAAGATGTTGTATGAAATACATAAAATCCTAAATAAAATACCTTTTGTTAAATATGTTGTAGTTGAAAAATATGTTATTTAAAAGATATATCATTTGAAAATCACAAAGCATTCATGTATAAATAAATAAATATTGTTATATGTTAATGTCCCATGAAACCACATTTGTAGTGATTGATTCTTATAACACTGTTTAGTGTGCAATAAATATTACAATGGAGTACCACGAATAAATGATGTGAGTAATAAATAGTAATAGATAAAAATCAAATGTTAAAAATACAAGAATTAAAAATAAAAATAATAATCAAGTATTAAGTGTTCAAACGTTGTTACATAGATTATATTCCCTATACTCAGAATAACTATAAATATAAAATACAAATAATTTGATACAAATAAGTAATGTTGATAATCTCTTACTAAATGCTGTATGCTATAATTTAACTCTTCTTAGTTTAGAACACTACTTAAATTTGTGTAGTCATTTAACCCTGGCCATTTAGCTGCATCCAGTCTTAGTTGCCATATAAGCTCCCTATATTCCAATTTAGTCTCCCAGTCACCCCCTCTCTTGTCGGGTGTTATCTGGTCTAACACAATGAACTTGATTTCCATATCTGGGCAGGACAAAGAGTGTTTATAAAAAGCATTGGTCTCTTTTTTCTTGGAAATATTGTAGAAATGCTCATAAATTCTTCTCTTTAGAGTCCTTTCTGTTTTCCCAATATAGAAACTTTGACATTTTATACATGAGCCTAAATATACAACATATTTTGCATTGCAGTTAAAATACCCATTAGACCTGAATAGATATTTCCTAGATGGGATGTATATATTATGATCATTCAACATAGCAGTGCATTGTTAGCACATTCCACATTTATAAGTTCCTTTCTTGGATCTACTACCAGTGGTATTCGTCATTTCTTTTCTTTCAAATAGCTCTTTCATGTTAGTACCCCTGCGTCTAACAAATGTGGGTTTAGTTGGAACCTTTGTTGAAAAATCATCATGCAATGTAAGAACTGGCCAATACCTTGTTATTGTTTCCTCTATCAGGTCAGAATTGCTGGAAAATGTGTGTATGTAACTAGTTTGTTCTAGCTGCTGGGTGTTCTTATGCAAGTTAACCACCTGCGGTAACATGCATCCTAAAAGTGATGGGTATTTTTCTTCTCTACATGCGGAAATTTCCATGACCAAATTCTTGATTAGTTTGGCCGGGTAGCCCCTTTCACAAAATTTCTCTTCTAAAAAGCTAACCTCGTTTGAGAAGTATTCCGCAGTGCTACACATTCTAGAAGCATGGATTAGTTGCCCTTTGATAATTCCTTTCTTTTGATAGAAAGGATGACTACTGCTAAAGTGTAGGTAAGAATTAGAATATGTGGGTTTCCTGTATACTCTTGAAGCAAACTTGCCATTGGTGAAATCCTTGATTATAGTTACATCTAAATAGTTCAAACTAGTGTTACTGACCGAGTGTGTAAAGGTCAAAAAGGAAGTGGTAGAGTTAATGTAATTTACAAGTTTCTGAAAATCCACCTCTGTTCCATGCCATAACCAACATATATCATCCAGGTATCTAACATAGTGTTTAATGTGTTTCACCCAGTCTGTGCCAAAGACTCTCTCTCAAGAAAACTGCCTCAAGTTTTTTTTTGTAATCTGTTCAATTTAAATGAAAGCCTAATGGATTACCAGCAAAAGATAGAAAGCTAGGTTGGGTAATATTTGTAGTATTAATCAGGGTGCTTGCACAAATGATAAAGTGTGACATTTATGATTCATCAGGATGCTCACAAATGATACAGTGTAACATTTGTAATTCGTAACAATCTCCATAAATGGCACAGTATAACATTTATAATGTACCTCGGGATGCTAGAAAATTACACAGTGTAACAATTATAATGTTCCTTGGGATCCTCAGAAAGCATACAGCCTGAGAACTGGCTATGTTCTGGTGGGATGGAGGACAGCAACAGTAATAGCTCTGCACAAAGGGGGACCATCAACCGACCCTGATAACTATAGGCCCATAAGCTTGACTAGCCTTATCTACAAGGCCATGGAAATAATCATTACGTACCTTATTAATACGGACAGAGGTAATCTCCAAACTCTGGACCCAACCCAGTTTAGATTCATTAAAGGTAGATCATGTCTATTAAACATGGTTGACTTCTTCGAGAAAGTCACCAAGGCCCTGGACAAGTGAACGAGAGTGCATGCCACCTATCTTGACCTATCCAAGGTATTTGACACAACCCCCACTCAGGTATTGTAGAGAAACTCTCCAATTTGGAATTAACCCCTATATTACCAGATGGGTAGCTAACTGGCTCACTGACAGGACATGTACTTTCAGAGTGGGTGACTTCACTTCTAGGAAAAGACCAGTCACCACTGGCATACCAGAGAGTTCTGTGCTAGGCCCCTTACCGCTCAGAATTTATTTCACAGAAGTCCAGGCAAACATGGATGCCTGTGGTTGACCAGGTTCACTTCTGATTGCAAATTGGGAGCAATTATTGAGCCCCCCCAATGATATTAATATACTGCAAACAGGAATAACACAGATCAATGATTGGTGCCAAAGCTATGGATTAAAGCTAAATGCAAGAAAATGCATTATTATTCCCTTTGAGAAAGATGACATCCCTGCTAATTACATTATAGACAGCACTCCCTAAGTGTAGACTCATTAGTACATGATTTGGGTACTCAGGTTGATAGCAATCTGAAATTTGACCACCATGTATCCACAGTAGTAAGGAAACCCTTCTATGTGGCACATAGGCATTGCATCTAGATATAAGGATGTTATAATTACATTATACTTGGCCCTCATCAGCCCAGTAATTGAGTACAATGCTCCCTTTTGCATGTACCTCACCAGACACATACAAAAACTGAAGAGACCACAGAGGTTTCTCACCAAGAAATTACAGGGTGCACAAAACAAGTTTTACATGGAAAGACTGAAAGCCCTGTACTGTATTCTGTCTCCTACAGGTTGCTAAGGTGTGACTTGTGCCTGGCTTACAGGTCAGTCTCTGGCCCGACCCTGATGGAAATGCTACACATTTGTAAATCAAACTGCAGGAGGGTCACTCTCTCCAGTGATCTTAACTTAGCCTCTGACATGACCAGGTCATGCTGGAGAGATAGATACATCTCCCAGAGACTGCCACTTCTCTGGAATAAGGTTCCATTGTGAAACAGAGCCCCTCCATGACCATCTTCAAATGCAACCTGGATCAATGGATGGGTGACCGCAGATTCACTCTTGGGTGGTGCCCATGTCCGTTCTGGACAGAGGAAATCGGTATTAACTACCATAGACCCTTAGCTCTGCAAACGTCACTCACCTAACCACCAACAATGGGGGAAACTTAGTTTAAATATGGCTAGGCTTGGAAGGGCTCTAGGGGCATTAACCTGGTGACGTCCTATGAACCTATGAACATTTATAATGTTCCTCAGGATGTTTAGAAATGTTACAGACACTTCAGATATGTTACCACCCTGCATGATATTTTTATGCATTATTAATGCATGCCTACTTATATTTATGTGTCTTTATACGTATATATAAAATATATGTATGCATTTATCATTGCCTAGTGACATCATAATATTTCCACAGTTACCTATCAAAACATCTACTCTTCATAACATCTAAACTTCAAAACATCTAAAACTCATAACATCGAATCTCAAAACATTGAAAACTACAAAGCAACTATAAATAACATCCCACACACTGTTTGCTATGTTTATTCAGGGGGGCAAGCCCCCCGCACCACCCACACCCCCCGTAAATTAAATATAACAACTCCAAGGTCGCACTACAGTGATGTTAGGAAATTAACTTTTTTCCCCCACTGTAGTGCGACCTTGAAGTTGGTATATTTAATTAATGGGGGGTGCAGGGGGGCTTGCCCCCCTGCATAAACATAGTAAAAGCTCTCTGGGATGTTATTTATAGTTGCTTTCTAGTTTTCAATGTTTTGAGATTCGATGTTATGAGTTTTAGATGTTTTGAAGTTTAGATGTTATGGTCTTGATCTTTTGAGTTTAGATGTTATGAAGAGTAGACATTTTGATAGGTAACCATTTCAACACATCTTCTTATTTTACTACTTCCTTTTGGATTTAACCATTCTTAGTCTTGTTTTATGTTTCGAAGTCCATTCCTAGACTATATCTTCCCCCATTACCTCTGAACTTGCAGGGTAATGTATCATTCAAAGATGAGCTGCCTTCTAACTCTAGCACTTGCACTATTGCTCTGACTATTTCTGAGTCTGACTTCAGGTCCTTTGATTTTAGAATATGACAGAATGTACACACAGGTACAAATACAATGTATGGAATGTTGGCATGTAACAGAATGTATACACAGGTACAAATACAATGCAGGGAGTGTTGGCATGTAACAGAATGTATACACGGGTACAAATACAATGCAGGGAGTATTGGATTGTAACAAAATGTATACACGGATACAAATACAATGTAGGGAGTGTTGGTATGTAACAGAATGTATACACGGGTACAGATACAATGCAGGGAGTGTTGGCATGTAACAGAATGCGTACACAGGTACAGATACAGTGCAGGGAGTGTTAGCATGTAACAGAATGTATACACAGGTACATATATAATATAGGGAGTGTTAGCATGTAACAGAATGTATACATGGGTACAAATACAATGCAGGGAGTGTTGGCATGTAACAGAATGTATACACGGGTGCAAATATAGTAGAGGGAGTGTTAGCATGTAGCAGAATGCATACACGGGTACAAATACAATGCAGGGAGTTGGCATGTAGCAAAATGTATACATGGGTGCAAATAAAATGCAATGTACAAACAGATGATTAGGCAAGGCACTTCTTCAAAACATGCAGTACCTGGAGAGACTATATACCATTGCTTGTCACTGTTGAAATTACAAGACAATTTTGCCGGGGGGGGGGGGGGGAGAGACAGTACACTGCACTACATGGGGAGGTACACATCTTCTGGAAATACATTAGAAATGACCGGCAATCTTTCTGTATTGTTCTATTACCTCTCTTGTGATAGATGATAGCATTTATATTTCTAGTAACTGTTATTCATAAGTTCTTTTCCTCTTCTGAAGGGCTATCTGACTTGGAAACAAATGGAAATAAGTGGCCACACATTCTCTTGGAGCATATGAAATGCAGAACCCATCGCCTGTATGTTAGTTATGATGCTGCATACACTCAGTACTTAGGTAATAGTACCCTTTTAGAAAATGAAGTACAACAAAAAGAATGACGGTGGACAGACTGAGGGAGGTATTCCACAAAAGGAGGAATAATGATCAAGTATTCACAGCACACACCTGGAATAATGATCAGGTATTCACAGCACACACCTGGAATAATGATCAGGTATTCACAGCACACACCTGGAATAATGATCAGGTATTTGCAACACGGACCTGGAATAATGATGTGGTATTCACAGCACACACCTGGAATAATGATCAGGTATTTGCAGCACAGACCTGGAATAATGATCTGGTATTCACAGCACACACCTGGAATAATGATCAGGTATTTGCAGCACAGACCTGGAATAATGATCATGTATTCGCAGCACACACCTGGAATAATGATCAAGTATTCGTAGCACACACGTGGAATAATGATCAAGTATTCGTAGCACACACGTGGAATAATGATCAAGTATTCGTAGCACACACATGGAATAATGATCAAGTATTTGCAACACAGAGCTGGAATAATGATCCAGTATTCATAGCACATACCTGGAATAATGATCAGGTATTTACAGCACACACCTGGAAAAATGATCAAGTATCCATAGCACACACCTAAAATAATGATCAAGTATTCATAGCACACACCTAAAATAATGATCAAGTATTCATAGCACACACGTGGAATAATGATCAAGTATTCATAGCACACACCTAAAATAATGATCAAGTATTCATAGCACACACCTAAAATAATGATCAAGTATTCATAGCACACACCTAAAATAATGATCAAGTATTCATAGCACACACCTAAAATAATGATCAAGTATTCATAGCACACACCTGGAATAATGATCAAGTATTCACAGCACACACCTGGCTTTTATGAGGCATATTTCCCTATGGAATTACATAAAAAGATCAGTGTTTGTCACTGTGCCTCAGCTGAACATGTAGTGCCTAGTGCTAGGAGGATGCCTTGTATTTGTTCGAATGTTTATGTTAAACTCATTCACTCCAATGGAGTGCTGGAACTTCCAATGGGCGGAGCCAAAGCCTTTTGACAGAATCAAATGATGTCCTCATATTTCAAACAATTGTTCATATCTTTGGGATTGTAGGGGTAACTAAATAAGTTTAAATATCAAACTCTTCAGCATAAATTATTTTCACAATGGTAAGAAAAACAAAAATATCCAAACCCAGAAAAAGCTGAATGGAGTAAATAACCAGGAGCACTGCACCAAAAATAAAGATCCAACAGTTTTATTCCACCACAATAAGAGTTTAGCGCTTTCTTCAAAAGTACATAAAATTGACTTCTTCAGAACTACATGACACACATAATCAGATCTTTATTTTTGGTGCAGCGCTCTTGGTTATTTATTCCATTCAGCTTTTTCTATTTTTACAATGGTAATATTCTTTAGGTTCTAGGTATTAAACCGAATTTTTATGTCACAGTAAACACAGTAACTATTAAATTTGTAATATTTTGTAAACAGCGTATAATATCTCAGCAAATACTCAAGTTACACACATACCGTCAGCAGCATTTTATTCATCTAGCTGAGAGCTTTCATATGAAGCTAAGGATTTCTGTCTGGTTGTTGTTATATTTAGAAAAATGTGAAATGTATATCATATAAATTCATATCATAAAAACAACAGCTAATATCTATTTACCTGCTCTAGGCAGAGGTGAAATATTAATGCAGTTGAGTTTGCCATTGTGTAAGCCTTGTACATAACATGGTTTTGAAATTATTGATGTAAATATGAACAAGCAATTTTTGACACCTAGAGGCGTCAGTAGGTGTTAACTGCAGATGCACCTGGAGGCGTCACTCAGATGTAATGAGTTAAAAAAAAAATAATGGATATTTTATCTAAACAGTTGTTGAATTTCATTAGAAAATCTTCACTCATTGGAATGCTTAGTGTGAGAAGTGGAGTTAAAATATAACAAAAGGTGATGTGGGTGTTGAAGTTCCCAAGTAGCAACCCTTATTATATATTAGAAGTAATTTTTTTCATTGGCTCAATGAAAATTCAGATCTGCAGTGACGACACTGTCAGTTCACTTGGCATGAATGTTGGCACTTTGCTTCCATCAGCCTGTTCGTTGTTGGAAACAAACTTAAAAAGGCCACAGACAGTGGTTGAATGCCATAATCTGTGGCAGTTTAAGGCTATGAGCCGTTAACCAGGCTGCACCCTGTAGACCAGATTCTGTCAGCCTCCATTTCACTACTGTCTGACTTCCACAAAATAACTTATTCAGAGTGTGATCCTAGACTGACCCAGAAAAATGTTCATGCGGATCAGTGTTATAACCTGGTTTACAAATAGAAATAACCCTTACATAAATGGGCCTTAACAAAAATATTTTTTTTACAAACTTGCAGTGTTAATTTATGTCCTGCATGTGTTCTTTGCCTAAAATACACCGTGTCTCAGGTTTAGTTTTTACTTAGCAGGAGGTCATTTGTGGGAATTAGAATGGCGATCTTTGTATTTAAATCGTAAGTGGTTTTGTTGTACTACATTTCTTTATATACCTGTTGTGTGGCAGTCACTTGACTCTTAGGTTTATATACCTGTTGTGTGGCAGTCACTTGACTCTTAGGTTTATATACCTGTTGTGTGGCAGTCACTTGACTCTTAGGTTTATCTTATTTCTGTGCAGAGTTTATAAAGTGAATCGAAATCACTCATTATTTTCTTCACGTTAATTTAAATGAACTCCCCCATCTTTAGTTCTTATACTGTTTGTTTTTCCTCCCTAAGGTATTTCACTTCTTCGCCAGGCTACCTGGGTCTGTCCTCACACTTTAAAAAAACATCAGCTGTGTAGTGGATTCTACCCAAACACTTTCCACAGACACCTTTGCAAGGGAAAAAGCAAGAAAAAAAAGAAGGTGCATTTCCCATTTATCCTGCTAATTGTGCTTAGTGTCTTACACTTCTACACCATAAAAGTGGTGGAACAACATACATCATACAATTATTAGCACTGCCTCTTTTCTGTAAGATCTCATTTATGAACAACTCACAGGTTTGTTCTGACCATTTTTGAGCTCAGTGTTATACACACGCCTTGACTCATTAGCTCCCAAGACAGTGGGAGTTATCGCCTGCTTATGCCTCCACCCACCCTTAATTCCCCAGCTACCCCCAGGCCACCCATTTTATTGCTCTGATCTCTGCCCTCTGTTACACCCTCCAGACACACCTCTTAAAAACCGTGTAACCTTCTTATCTCACTCCCTTCATAGTCAGCACTACAACATTACTGAAAGCCTTAACTCGCACTTACAACTTCCTGTTGAAACACAGCACACAACTAATCAGTAAAATGTTTCTCTTTCCATGGCTTACCCTGTTCTACCTGTTACTTCTTTCCTCTTCACCTTCCTCACCCCCTACAACCAATAATGAACAACTTCAGAAAACACTTACAAATAATTGTCCTATCACCATGCATTACCCCCGCTTCCATAACTTCCTCACCAACAATAACATTGAACCCAACCTAGGCCGAACAACTCCTTTTCCTCAACATCACATGTGCTGTCTTCCTACACTGACCTGTGCCCTCATCAAGGCACACCACATAAGAAACAAACTAGACTAAATAAGTGCTTTTATTTCCCACCACAACCCAGACATTCAAGCAGTCACAGAATCCTGGGTCAAAAAAAGACCCCTCCCCAACTTTCAACACTTTCTTTCCAACCTATAAGTATGTGAATGATGTCAAACCAGGTAAATGATCAGTTGAAGGCTCTTTCATTTTGTACAGAAATAGCCTAAACCCAAAAGTCATTGCTCAAGGAAACTCTATCTCAGACTCCAGTCCTAACAGGATTCCCCTAAAATTTCCAACTCATAAAGGCAAACCATGACTGATCACTACAGCTTATCTACCCCCCACTTCACTAGATAAATTCAAATCACTCATCACTAACATCCTTAATAACTGTCCCAAAAATAATAACATAACCATTCTAGGTGACTTTAACCTTAATTGTCTTGGTCGTCTTTTATCTGACATGGATAGTTTCCTGCAGACCTAGGTCTCTTTCAGTTCATAAAAGAACCAACAAGACCTAACTATATGTCCTCCACACTCTCCATACTAGATCTGATTGCTACAAACATGCCCGTCTCCATTTCCAGCATGAACATTTTGCCTCCATCACTAAACAACCATTGTCCAATCACCTTTACAATTGTCAATCATCCTATAAAATTAACACCAATATCAAAAGCTTTCCAAAACCAGAATAATGCAAATATACACAAACCCAGAACCTTTGTCACAGCCCACAAATGGAACAATATACTCTCCTTACATGACCCTAATACAGATGCCATAAGCCTAACTAACGTCCTGCATCAGCTGCATGACAAATTCTTCCTACATATCCACAGGCTTTATATACCCACCAAAATCGAATGTCTATCCACTGAACTCAAACATCTTTTAACTATAAGGGATGAAGCATGGTAAAAATAGAAACAGACCCCCACAAATGTCAGCTGCACCTCCTTTATAGTCTTGTATAACCTAGCCAAGAGGCCCATCAGAAGGCACAAAAGAGACCTCCAAACAAGGAAACTAACTACCCTCAAACATTCTACAAAAGAGTTTTGGAAAAAGGTTACCCTGCTTACAGGAAAACCTCCTCATGATACACTGTCTACAAACACCATGCAATGTGGTACAGCAAAACTTTCTTTGGAAGATTTCCTTAAAGAATTTAGCAATCTCCCATCAATACACTCCATACCACCAAGTGATCATGCATTTCCCACCCCCTCCCCCCACTGCCATTCATCCCTCTTTTCCTCTTTAAATGTATACATCCAAACATACCTCTCAACTCTCTGGATTTTCACAAAATGTGCAGATTTTTGTGTCATATTTTTGGTCTGTTCCTCATAATAAATGTGTGGCTTTCTGGCAAGTCACTGAGGACTGGAAGTCACTAGATAATGACATACATCTGGGTTTCAGTCATAATAACTATCAGAAAATACATGGTAAAACAAATCCTGTTATTCTTGCAACTTGCTAAGTCTATAAGCCATATTTTAGGGCCTTTGTCCTTCCATTATTTTAGGCTTTATCCAGATTTCTTGTGCTAAGAGGTTGAGAGGTATGTGCCCCAAAGAAGTCTCTATTCTGCTTGAAAATATTTCCACTCCATCCCTCCTGGATCTGACAACATAAATCCCTGGTTCGTGTATCACTGTACACAGCATCAATGTCTTCATCTCATCCACATATATAATCTACGTCTCACACAAAACATTATACCACAGATTTAGAAAAGTGCTCTAATTAAACCCCTCCCAAAGTGAACCAACCCAAAAGATACCTCTCATTTCCATCCAATATCCATGCTCCCAATTCTGGGTAAACTCCTTGAATGGTTAGTCTATACCCAACTCCCTCATCCTCTCTCTCTCTCTCTCTAGACAGATATTTATAGATATACATATATATATATATATATATATATATATATATATATATATATATATATATATTCCTGTAAACAACATGGTTTCTGACCTGGACCAATTACTATGACAACACCATGGTCTCTAACTGATGACATCCTGCCAAACTAAGACTGGCCTCCTTAGAGGTGCCCTATTTATACATCTGACAAAGGCTTTTGACCTCATTGACCACTGTCTTCTCCAAAACAAACTAATTGAAATTGGTATCAGTCCAGATACTGCTCCCTGGTTTGAATTCTTCCTCATTGACAGACACTTCAGAGTTAAAATAGGATCCTCCCAGTCAGAATCTGCACTGATTACCAAAGGTATACAACAAGGATCCATTTTTGTACCACAAGGACCCATTCTTGTCTTCTACTCTCCCCCATATTCATTAACAAACTTCCATGGGACGTCCCTCCATTCCCACATATTCTCTGTGTTGATGATGTGGTCATTTTCACGCACCAGAATTCAGTGTCAACTCCAGTCAAACATACATGAGCTCCGCCAATGGTTCACAAGTCATAAACTACTTCTCAACCCCACCAAGACTAAAACTATGCTTTCTGAAACTCCACAGAAAATTCACTAAGGCCCTGATACTTTAACTATCTGTGATCTACAGTACACAGCCATTCCATAGAGACAACCTCCATCTTCAAGTACCTATGACTATGGCTTTATCAGCCACTAAACTTCCATTTCACAATGACAAAGTGAGAGCCAAAATAAACTCCCTTCTCTTCTGGGCCAAACAGATCCCATCCAGCCAGAGCAGCCACTGGCAAAGGAGTTCTCCTTTCTCAACTTAAATATGGGCTTCCAGTTGTTGCTTCTGTCTCCAAGAAAAGCATTGTCACACTCCAGACTATCTCTAACAGCATCTTCTGATTCATTATAAACTCACCTGTCTGTGAGCATCACTGTATTACAGTAGAAAAAGCCAAATGGTTACACACAAAACAAAGATTTAACCTACTTTTAGGATCCCAGCTCTGCAAACTACTCCAGCTCTACACATGTACTCCTCTTGCAGCTGGACTTCAAGAAAAAAACTCCTCATACATCCTGAGACATGACTCACAAGCTACTCAACTCTCATTATGCCTAGAACCAAACTCCACAGCACTGCACATGCTCTGTCACACCAACTCTCATTACTCCAGAACCAAATCTCACAACACTGCACTTGCTTTGTAATACCAACTCTCATTACCCCTACAGCCAAACCCCACAGCACTGCACATGTTCTATCACACCAACTCTCATTACCCCTAGAACCAAACTCCATAGCACTGCACATGCTCTGTCACACCTGCTCTCATTATCCCTAGAACCAAACTCCATAGCACTGCACATGCTCTGTCACACCAGCTCTCATTGCCATTAGAACCAAACTCCATAGCACTGCACATGCTCTGTCACACCTGCTCTCATTGCCATTAGAACCAAACTCCACAGCACTCTTATTACCCTGAGAACCAAACTGCTTTTTCCTCTCAGACACCTACTCTTTGGCATGTTCTCCCCATTGACATTAAGGAAATCAACACTTATTCCAACTTTAGAATTCAACTCAAAAAGCACTTTTTATCCAAGACAAATGCTCCTGTTTCAAAACAGGGCATATCATCTAACTTATGTCCTTTCTGAGTCACTTCTCCTCTCAAGATTCACTGCAGACTGACACACTTAAGAAATAAATCTATTGTACATTTCACTCTGCTTGACTTTTACATTGCACTGTGCTTGGTTTTTATACGGTATATATGCACATTTTTTTCCATGTGGTTGGTCTGAACTATTCTAATGTTGCTTAGAGTTCTATATTTTTAATTTGTAAAGTGTTTCCTATTTCACCATGGCTGACCCCGAGACTGGTCAGTATTGATCAGTGCACTTTCTTGGTAAACAAATATAAGTAAATAAATAACTTAGTAAATGAAGAAACAAAAGGGCATCCAAGCAAAGAACAGAAATTATTTTAAAATCATTTATTGGAAAAACAAAGAAGCAAACAAACACGGAGTTTATTATTGCAAACGCTCACTGACATTTGTTTTTATAGGCAAAGTATTATTTATTTTAAGGTTATTTTAGCTTATGCTTGTTTATCAAACTTTTTTCATTTATTGAATGTTAAGCAATCTGTTTACCAGGTGATTGTTATTAATCACATAATAAACACTTCATATTTTATTTACTTTCTTAAAGCAGTTTTCTTTCTACAAAATTGTCTTCATTGTGTCAGATTCAGTACAGAGTATCAGTTAATCACAGTTCTGCAAAATCTACAAACTGTAAAATACTTAGGAGGTTTAACCCAAATACAGAAGGTGTTTTCTAAGGGGCAGTCCTGCATTTCAAATGGACATCCCCAAGTAATGGCATTACATACTAGTGTTTACGAATGTTACATGGAACAAGAACCATTAATGATCATATGAAATCAGATAAATTTAAACTAACTTAATGCCACCCTTAGGAAGAGAGAAATGAAGGCAAATAATGCTGAAATTATTTCTCAGATTATAAAGTCATGGTAATTCATGATTGTTTACACTAAAATTTAAAGACTATATAGGCTGGTATTCTAAACCTTTTAAGACATATTGAAGACCTTAATAATACAAGCTGGTGTTATTGTATTTCCTCACAGATTTATTTATTTGTATTTGTTTACCAGGAAAGTTAGAGTAAGCCTTCCAAGATATCTTTTCAGTGAAGGCACCAGGAGAAAAGCTTGACATAATACAGTAGCAAAGTAAATAAATCATTGAAATTAGTACAGTCACGCCATTTGTAACACTGAGCAGGGCTCAAGAAAATTACATTATTTTTATATACCACAAGCTAATTTAGAATAACTTATCTAGTGACATTCTGATAAACCATAAAATAATTAAAAAAACACTAGATTGTGTTACTTAGTGCTTTGCTAACCTTGACATTTTCTGAATACTGGCTTATTTCTAAATGTCTGAATTCTTAAATGATGATATATATGTCTCTATATTAACAGCGTAAGCAGGAATATCTGGATGGTAAGTGTTTTCAGCCTAATCCTTATTGTTCTAAAGTTGTATGTTAATATTTATGTATAATGTTTGTGTGCATTTACAAGGGGATACATGCAGAAAAATCAAATTAAAGAAATCTGTAGAGAATGTAGTTATGGACTGATTGTTTTCCTTAATCTGCGTTAACAGATACAATCCTTTTTGCACAGATTGGCCTCCATCTGCAACAGCTGTCTGCAGTATTTGAATGGCTCCAATGTACAAATATGCATGTGTTTCTAGTAACACTGATTTTTGACTTTCACTGTTTCCGCAGTTCAATGTTACAGTCTCTGACAGGCAAGCGTGATGAAGAGAAAGCTTTAATTATTTCCAAAGACACAGCATCAGAAATGTATAGCAAATAAAGCATCTTGTAACTTAGTCCTGTCTTTCATTATTGTTTCTAAAATGAATAAATAGTTACAATGTGTGTATTTTAGTCCTCACTGCAGTATTTCATTTGAATCCAGTATGTTTAAGAAGGATAATGATAAAAGATGATTATTTCCATGGAGAAAAAATATTTATATAATAAATTTGTTTGAGATCTGTCATTCTCAAGTAGCCATTTTATCCATTTCACGGTCATGGGAGGTTATAGCTGTAGCCTATCCTGACAGTCTGAACTGGTAAAGGAGATATTGAAGAATGCATAAATTAACGTGTCTCTATTTATCTATACAATACAAATAAGTGTGCACACACAAATTATTCATAAATCCAGAAGAAGAAGAAAACAATACCAAATTTGTTTCTGCCACCACGTTTTAGCCACGGTCCACAAATCAAGTTTCACCATAACCAGCTTCCTCAGAGAGTGAGAGAGAGAGAGAGAGAGATAAATGAATAAATCAGCATATTAAATAACAGCATTTATATAATTACAAATGTATGAGTTGATTTATCTGACCAATGGATTATGTTTTTTTTTTTTTTTTTTTTAATTATTTTTCCATCCTTATTCAAAATCTGTTTAGAACTTAAAAATGTAAAACTCATTTCAACATTTATATGTGAACTAATATGGGACAGTTCCTGTATAAAGACCTAGTGATATTTTTTTATGATCTTATACTATCATCTAGTGGGCAATTCAAAATTGACATACAATCTTTTGAGTTAATCAACATCAAATAAATCAGTATTAGAGATATAATTAAAAAAGCATATATACGTGCGATCTGACAGCGGAATACATAGGATAGAAAATCATGAAGAGACACCAGGGATGTAATGATAATAAAAAAATGACAATCAGATATGATAATCAGGACATACAAACTATTAAAATTAGTCTATTATACTAGGAAATAAAAAAAAATGATCAAAAAAGTTGTTAAATCCCCACCTAAGAAAGGGGAGAGTGCAGGTGTTGACAGGTACAGACAGATAGTATGATGAGCAGTTAGCAAGATTGTGAAGTATTTGTTGATGTAGGTCATACAGGTGAGGTTCGTGGGCACAGAGAAATTCTTTGACAGGAGGCTTAAATAGATGGATGCTAGATATAGTTCTGTTCAAATTAGGTATACAGTTCCATAGTTTGGCTATGTGGTGTCAGTAGAGACTTTCTCCCATACTTTTTTTTTTTTGGCTTTTAGATTTCAAGCAAGATTTTTTTTCTTGAGAAGGCAAAGGGTGATGTGGGAGATCGTGATGAAGGACTGTGGAGGTAGAAGGGCAGGAGGAGGGCTTGTATAGTATTTTTATGGTAAGAAGAAGTGTGTGAGCTACTTGATGTGGGAGTTCTAAACAGTTGAGAGTACATAATACATGTGCAGGTTAGCTGCAAATCTAGCTATTTTATTATAGCATTGATCCAACTGTGATTTAAGAGACATCTGGATGTTACTTATATATATATATATATATATATATATATATATATATATATATATATATATATTGCTCTACATGGCAGACATAGCTTTTGCTGAGTTTTTTATACAGCTTTGTGTGTAAAGATCAAACTTTAAGTTGTCATCTATGGTAACTCTAAGCAATTTAGTATGGGTAACTACTTCAATAGCTTTATTGTTTACAGAGGGATTATGGAAATTAAACATTGGCATGGGACTTAGAAAATTAATAGTAGTTTGGCCTTTTGGGGATTAAGTAAAAGTTTTGATATAAAGAATAAGTTACAGGTGTCAATGAAAGTGCCATTCAGTCCTGTAGGTTATGGTACCCCCAAAATAATAATGCAAAACCTTTTTTAATTTTTATCAAATGATAATCTGGAACTGTGTCCAGCTGCCCATAAAACAATGAGGTATTTAATTCCTTCCTACATGAGATGTGGCATCAGAGCTCTTCAAGATTGATTTGGAGCAGCCAACATTCTTACTTTATTTTCATTTCTTTGTTTCCCCTTAATTCTGAATTTTTATTCAGTCGGAATAAGCACACACTGAACATTTTTGTTATTTCCAAGTGAAAACAACATTATTTTGATAGCCTTGTAAGTCTGTTACAAACACACACACACACACACACACACACACACACACACACACACACACACACACGCACACACGCACTTTTTTATTATTTTTTCACCTCTAATTCTGAATAATGGAGCAACTTTTCTTACAAAAAATTAGAGGGTATATCAGGGAAAATGAGATGTGAAGTGAATTTATTCACAGATTTTTAAAGTGATAGACATAATAATGACAATTTTAATGAAATGTTTTTCATAAAAATTATCTAGATACTGAACACTGTTTGATGCAGTACTTTGACAAGGAAGTCATGTATTTATAAAATACAAGTATCAGTTCACATGGTATAGAAAACAAAGTTTTAAGTTTTATATTTTTTGTGCTCGATATTAATTCAGATTATAAAATTAAAAATTAGTTTTAGTGTTCATTTTTATGTTCTAAATACATTTCATAAAACAATGAAAAGGATATTTTTTTAAATGAAACTGCCTATTGGTTGGATAAGTTCAGCTGCTACATTTGTAATTATAGAAATGTAGTCTAATGTGCAAATGTATTTATCTCACACTTGGATTTGACATATATATATATATATATATATATATATATATATATATATATAGATATATATATATAGATATATATATATACACAAGCACAGGTAGTGTGAGAAGTACTGACCCCCATAGCAGGGGTGTGGGAGAGCTTTCCCCCTGCAAACAATGCTTTTATGTAAGGTTTTATTTATTTATTTATTTATTTATTTGCTTGATATGTTGTTTTCTGGTCATGGCTGATGTGAGATCAGTTTAGTTTTGACAGTTTTTCTGTTTGGGGAATCAACCTATATGTATTATTGATATGTGACTGTGGTGGTGGTGCTGCGGTAGCATGGTCGCCTCACAGTAAGACGTTGTCCTGTTTGATTCTCAGCTAAAGCTTCTTCTGTGTGGAGACATGCGTGAATGGGCGTGCCTTTGTTGTGCGTCAGGGCTGGCAACTCGGTACGTAAAAATCTACTGCTAATCATTAGCGGACCGGAGTTCTGCTGTGGCGACCCCTAACGAGGAAAAGCCAAAAGATACAACAACATAGATATATATATCTATATATATATATATATATATATATATATATAAGTATGTATATATATATATATATATATATATATATATATATATATATATATATATATATATATATGGGTCTATGTTAAAAAAAAAAAAACTTAAAAAATACTTAATTTTCTTAAATAATGTCTTTGTATAACGGTGCATTACTGTTCTTATGCCGGTGGTGGTACACTGTTTTCTTGTGTTGATGTACTGCGCATACATATGGGACTTGCGTTCCCATGCATACCCAGCACATCAATGCTTTGAAATGAAAGCAACAGAAAAAAGAAAGTCTCCGTTGCTCTGTTTTTTTTTTTGTTTGTTTGTTTTTTAATTAAAAGAAAACTTTAGGGCAGTTTAGGGGTTGGAGAGAGACGGCATAGAAGAAATACAAGGGATATCAGGTACGTGTGTTTAATTTTAAATAACGTACCTGATTTCCCTAGTATTTTGTCCAAGCTGCCTCTCTGGTATGTCCGGCATTGGGGCTAAAAATTTTATTTTTATTTTTTAAGAAATAAAAATAAAATTTAAACAATATAGCAACAAAAAAAAGTCCGGGTGACCAGACATTTTTCCATTGGTATATTGTGGGATTTACAATGGGCATGCTGGTTGGGCTGGCCAGTCAGCATGCATGTATTTGAATATTAATGAGGAGTCATTGTATAATAGGAATTATAGAGGTGCTGTTCATTAGAAATAACAATCTGCAATGAACAATAGGATCCCTTTGAATGTTCTGTTGTAGCTGCAGAAACAGTCACTATCTGAATTTTGTTTCATAACAGACCCACAGCAGAAATGTTGCTGGTTTACACAATGGCAAACCACTAAGACCTGTTAGATTATGGAATGACAGGTCAACTAGAAGGCATCAAATGGCTTTTGGTATTCCAAAATACCAGTATTAAAACAGGCACAGGCAAAAATGCAAAGGATACTTATCATTTCACTATCTGTAAAGAAACATGAACATATATTTTGAGGGATATTTTTACACTGTTGATAACACTAGTCAGTGATACAAAAATGGATGTTTCACACAGAATGTGAAGTTGCTGAAATTCCTCAAAATCACCCTGCTACAATTAAAGTTCATATGATGGCTTAATGTATAATGGAGAGCACTAATTAAATGACGTGACATTATTAGTGACCATTGCAAAGACTAAAGATAAGGATTCTGATGCCACAGTTGACCATTAATCTATCTATCCCCTCATCTCTCAAAAGGATGTTTATTTACAGCACACCTATCTGAGAAGAATGATTAATCAATGATTTAAAAACAGTTGATATGATGTCCAATCAAGGTTGTTTTTGTCCACTGCTTTTAAGTACTGCAAGACTACTTTTAAATACTGTCAACTCCAAATTCAAATGCACGCCGGTGTTTGCATTCTGTAAAAACTTGTAATACACTTTTCCTTCTCTTCACATTGCATGTTATAGATGTTGAACAATTCATTGATTAATGACACCCACATCATCATCATCATTGTCATGAATTCATTTATTGATACGTTATTGAGTTCAGGCATGTGTGGGAGCTAGACACTGTCTTTGCACTCAGTGGGCAACAGGCAGGGAAAATAATTCTGGTCATGCACTCACACATGAACTGTACACATGTGAGCAAGATGAAAGATTTTACCAAAGTGTGTCTTTGGTAAGTGGGATAAAGTGGAACAGCTAGTGAAAACTCACATGTACGTGAGGAGATCATACAGGTTTACTGCAGAGACCTCCCCATCCAGAGCTAAACTAGAGAACCAGATACTGTGAGACTGTCTTACCGTCACTTTATTCCTACGTGTAAACTATGTAGTATGAAAACATATCTATACTCTTTTCATAAAACAAATAAGAGGGCTTACAAAAGAAAAATAAGATTGAGGAATGAAGAAAACAGGAACGACATTTCAAATAGAGACAAAACGTAAACGTTTTTGTGGGTCCTGAGGCAAGGAGTTTAAGGCTTTCATCTGAGCAGGATGTACTGATGTTCATCGTGTTTCACTGTTGCAGTCATTACAATTGGGTTATCCTGCTGGCAGGCTACCCGCAGTCGGCCTGAGTTTCAAAGTCTAGGTCTGGCGTCAGTTGCTGTCGCCTCCTCCCTGATGTCAGTGCGCCAGGGGTATATAAGATGCAGCCAATGCCATTTTCTTCAGTCTTTCTTGCTGTGCAGTGCCCATAGCAAAAGCCGTTCGCAAGTGCCGGTTGGCCGACTCCTGAAGTTTTCAAATTCAAATTTCAGATCCGAAGTCTTCATTAAAGCTAAGTACCCCATTGGGGAAACTTTTTTCTTGCTCCAGACCGATGTCAGAAAAAGTTAATAACTGTATGTATTTCTTGTGGGAAGCAAATACCTCATAAGGATTTTCATTCTTACTGTATTCCTTGCCTAGGCCCTGACCATAACATTGCTAGTTGTCGGTTTTGTGCTAGATTTAACCAACGCACTATTAAGCGTCGGTGCGATTTTGCATTTCATTACTTTGGCAGAAGTTTTAATTACATAATGCCATCAGATCAGCTGACTACTGGAATTTACAAAAAACTAAAAGAAAAAGAAAAGGACAGGCATCCGAAATCCAAAACCGACGACGAGGCTTCTTCTAGGCCTGTTACCGGTTCGCCGGTTCTCAGTGAGACGCTTTCGCAACCCCTGATGCCCGCTACCTCAGAGCCACAGGCCGCTTCCGACTCCCATGTGGAGCCGACTGGGCCTCTGGAAACTCAAGGTATTGGACACACGGAAACTATTCCCTCAGATGTGTCTGGAGCCGCTGAGCAGGCATCAGCTTCTGAGGGTGTTTTCAAGCCTACACAGTTATATGTGAAACCTACTTCAGCTACAAAGACAAAGACTAAAGCAGCTCTACAGACAAAGAAACAAGTACAGCATTCACCTGGATAGGCCTCCATGCCTAAAAAACAGATGTTTAAAATGGCCGAAGACCTTATTACTTTGATCAGGGTTCCCATCCCCCTCCTGAAAAGCCTAGGCAAGAGTTAGAATATGAATCTTCAGACCAGGTTTCCATTTCCTCTGATTCCTCCTCTGAACAGGATTACTATATTCCTCCCTATGAGGATGCTGATGCTGAATAATCTATCCCTTCAGCCTCTCTTCCTGAGGATTTTTCTTTTGGGGAAACACTGCATACTATGAGGACGCATTTCCACTGGGAGACCCAAGATTACTCAGAATCCAAGAAAAGGCTCAGAGATTTCCTTTTATTGCCCCAGCACAGGCCCCTTGCTATCCCGCCTGTTTTAGACATTGTAGATGATGTATTTACAGAGTCCAGTTTTTCTCCAGACTCTTTACCACCAGCCCCTATTAAGCCAGACAGATACTACAGGGTTCCTGATTCACATAAATTTCTCTATAAGAACCCTGCAGCTGACCCAGAAACCATCTCTCAGGGTCCCAAAGGGGTCAAGGCTTCTACTGCAAAAAAACCTATTCCCTCTGATAGGGATTTTAGGGCCCTAGACAGATGGGGCAAGAAGATTTATACCTCTGCTACCTTGGCTGTAAGAGCTTTAAATTGCCAATTTCATATGCTTAAGTATCAGCCCTATCTTATATCCTTGCTTAAACAGAAAATGCTAGCAAATACAGAATGTGCAGACAAAGAAATGCAGGATTTATTGCATGCAGCTGAACAAGCTGGAAAGCATACTTTGCAATGTGGTTTTGATTATCTTGAGGCCTCCTGCAGGGCCACTGTTACAGGTTCTGTCATTAGGAGACATGCTTGGTTAAAAGAACAAAATTTGCCAGATCATGTTAAAGCAAAACTATTAGATGCTCCTTTACAGCATGATACTTTGTATAGTGCTAAAGCAGAAGAGGTGTTGAAGAAAATGGAGGACAAGGCTAAATCTATGCAAACAGTCAATGATTTCTTGCAGGTACAGCCTCCCAGATTTAGCAGGAATTGGCCTACAAAAAATTGGTCCTTTCCAGTGTCAGGCCACAAAGGGGCAGATACAGACGATCTAAAGGAAGATCACAGCCCCAAGGCTCATACAGGCCTAAACAGTGGGGTGCTTCTACCTCCAAGAGCAGAGAGCAAAAATCACAGCCATACAGGAAACAGTCTCAATGACTTTCCACTTCCAGCACCAAGCACTTATCTTTTGGCAGCCCCTTTGGGGGGAAAGCTAGCACTTTTTTCACAAAATTGGCACATGATCACTCAGGACAAATGGGTTCTAAATATAGCTTCACAAGGCTACAGGTTCCACTTTCATATCCTGCCAAGGCAAAACGGTATGCCAGACCTGCCACGTAATCAATGGGCAGAGACACAAAAACAAGTTTCATCCCTCATGGACATGAGGGCCAATCAACAAGTACCAGAGCAAGAGCAGGGTCACGGATTCTATTCAAGACTGTTCTTGGTACCCAGAAAAGACAAAGCCTGGAGACTAGTACTGGACCTATCTATTCTAAACACATATCTGGATATTCCAAAATCCAAAATTTTGACTCTACAGCAGCTTCTGCCCATGTTGGGCAAGAAGGGTTAGATTGTGAATTTAGATCTAAAAGAGGCATACCTGCATGTCCCAATCAGACAAACATGCAGAAGATACCTCAGATTCAAAGCTGGCTCGATGCACTAACAATTCTCTGCACTGCCCTTTGGCTTATCTACTGTGCCCAGGGTCTTCACAAAGTGCCTGGCACCAGTAATTGCATTTTGCAGACAAAGAGGAATACAAATATATCCTTACTTGGACGACTGCCTTATTCAAGTGGAGAACAAGGACATTCTACTACAGCATCTGGCATTTGTAAAAAGATTACTGACAAGTCTAGGGTACACAGTAAATGAGAAGAAATCAAAACTCGTACCCTCTCAAGAGATAATATTCCTGGGTTCAAGCTTAAATACAACTGCCCAGATGGCTTAACTCACGCCAGACAAACACAGACAACTGACTACTTACTTCAAAATGTTGGCAACAAAGACCCAGTTATCTGCAAGAAAAATTCTGCAGGCCTTGGGTTTCATGGCATCCTGCATTCTGCTAATTCCATATGCAAGACTGCATATGAGAAAACTTCAATGGTATCTAAAAAGTGTTTGGACTCAACATTGCCACAGCCTGGAAACAATAATTACCCTCATTCCCGGCCTGCAACAGGAGTTTCGATGGTGGGCAACAGCCTGTCACCACAACATGGGACAGCCATTCACCTTACCCACAGCCAGGCAGACATTGACAGCAGATGCATCAGATTACGCCTGGGGGGCCCATATGGCAGGAAGATGTATTCAGGGCACATGGTCCGCAAGTCAAATGCATCTACATATCAATCAAAAAGAGATGCTAGCTGTTCAGAATGCCCTAATAGCCTTCAAGGATCAACTTCATCCAGGACAACTACTAATAAAGACGGACAATACTACAGTCATGTGGTACATAAACAAGCAGGGAGGCACACATTCCTACCCCCTCTGCAGGCTAGCCATGAACTTGTGGCACACAGCATTGACTTACCAAGTACATCTGCAAGCTCATTTCCTGCCAGGAAGGAAAAATACTCTGGAAGACGAACTAAGCAGAAATCTAATGGATCCCCACGAGAGGAAATTGGATCCTCATGTCTTCAGCATGATAACAAAGACCTGAGGATGCCCGGACATAGACCTATTTGCCTCTCCTTACAACTACCAGCTACAAAGATTCTGTACAAGGACTTATCATAAGCAAGCATGGAAAGTGGATGCTCTATCTTTCAGCTGGAAAAATCTAACAGTATATGCCTTTCCTCCTCTGCCTCTCCTGCCCAAAGTACTCCTCAAGGTCAGACAAGAGAAACCAAGAATGATACTGATTGCCCCAGACTGGCCCCACCTAAAAAGCTTGTCTCACTGCCCAGCCTGGACATTACCTCAAATTCCTCATTTGTTGACCCAACAAGACAGCCAGATACTGCACAGCCAACTCAAAACCTTAAACCTGGTGGCATGGAAGATAATATAGCCTCTCAAGACACACCTCTTTCTAAAGCAGTAATGGATGTTATTTTGGAGGCCAGGAGGCCTAGCGCCAGAAAATCTTATGCAGACAAATGGAAGAGATTCTGTGCTTGGAACGAAGCACAAGGCATTGACACAATTTTTCCAAATATTCCTCCGATTTTACAATACTTAACTGAGATGCTGGATAAAGGCCTTTCCTTCTCATCAATTAAAATTCATGCCTCTGCCATTTCAGTTCATTACAATACGGAACCACCTATTTTTTCTCATCCGCTACTGAGGTAGTACCTCAGAGGGGCCAAAAACATAAGACCTCCAAGGAGAGCACCAATACCTGCATGGGACCTCAACTATGTCTTGGAAAAACTCTGTCTGAGCCAGACTCTGCAGCTGACATAAAATTCTTATTGTGGAAAACAGCTCTGCTCCTAGCAATAATCACCGCTAGAAGAGTCTCAGAGTTACAGGCACTCATGGCTGTGGAACCTTTTATCATTTTCCATCCTGCCAGGGTTTCGCTGAGGACAAACCCTACATTTATGCCTAAGGTAGTGTCCAGTGTGGCCCTTAACCGAACAATTCATTTGCCTACAAACCCACAGAATAAGGGTGAGAGAATTCTGTGTTCTTTGGACATTCACAAACAACTACGTTTCTACTTGGACAGAACTAAAGCTTTCAGAAAGACTGATCAACTTCTAGTGGCATATGCTGCAGCATCACAAGGAAAGCCTATCTCTAAACAGACTATTTCAAAGTGGATAGGCCATTGCATTCATTTCTGCTATTCACAGCATGGCAAATCAGTGCCTAAGGGCATTAGGCCACATACAGCCAGAGCAGCAGCCACTTCAGCAGCCTTCCTCAGAGGAGTACCAACCAAAGACATCTTAGAGGCTGCAACTTGGAGTTCAGTGCATACCTTTACAAAGCACTATCACCTACCACTCTACTCTAAATCCAGGGCAGGCTTTGCCACTGCAGTTCTGCATGGCCTTATAGCCTCTCCTAATCCTAATTAGCTCCAGCCTCCCAACCTTAGCTTTGGGATTCAACCCAAGTGTAATGACTGCAACAGTGAAACATGATGAACATAGTACAGTTGTGTACCTACCATAATTGTAGATGTTCGAGTGTATTCACTGTTGCATCCAGGTTACCCTCCCACCATCCCCCCTTTCTTCTTTACTGGGACCTAAACTGTACTTTTCTACTCTATACAACCTATGTGGTGTATTTGCTTGTAGATGAAGGAAAAGTTGTTTTTTGTGCATGCATGCTTATTGGCATAATTTAGCCTACCATTTTAGGGCACCTGCCATCTGGGGCAAGAAAAACTGAAGAAATTGCATTGGCTGCATCTTTTATACCCCTGGCGCACTGATGTCATGGAAGAGGCGACAGCAACCGATGGCAGACCTAGACTTTGGAACTCAGGCCGACTGCGGGTAGCCTGCCAGCAGGATAACCCAATCGTAATGACTGCGACAGTGAATACACTCGAACATCTACATTTATGGTAGGTACACAGCTGTACTTTACTGTTAGAGTGTTCCATAATCCTGCTCACATTTTCTTTGAGGATGTTCAGTCTCTTAAAAATGTTGCAATCTAGCTAGCCCGCCATCTCATCTTACTGGTGACATTATGTCCTGTATACTAGGTACAGGAGGCTACTGGAAATACCACTGCTTCAGACCAAGATGTGCTGCACAAATGCATTCCATTTGGGGTTGAACAATGGTTACAAGGAAGAGAGAATAATAAGCCATTATTATGAAGCTTGAATAATATGATGTCTACAGCATTCCACATGGGACAAAAATGTTTCAAGAAGTCGGCATTCTGTCAGGGAGACCCAACATAGCTGACCCATACGTATGCATGAAGACACACATATAGTAATGATGCTAATAATTTACTATTTTTAAACAGCAATATTGTCTGTCTGCAACAGCATTCATCCGTAACTTTTGTTATATATCAGTTCTGATTGTGAGTTTAGGGATGACAATTCTGGGAAGACATTTTTAAACTTATGTAATTCAAGTATTTCTTTGATGATGAAATCAAACTTTCTAAGAGCCTGTTTTACAGTCTAGATGATATTTTTAAAACTAGTAACCAACTTTATTAAAGTTAAATCTTTAAAAAGGAAGCCAGCTTAGATGTATTTAAAATAAATTTGAAGTTTTAGTATGATAATATTCAACATACCAAAGTAAATTTTATTTATTTATTTATTTATTTTATTTTACATTTGTTGACCGGAAAAAGTCCGACTTGAAACATGTCCATTTTCAGCAGAGGCCCAGGGAGAAAACCTCGGCAGATCAAATAGCAAGCAAGTATTAGGTATATACAAAGCATTTAAATTTCCATAGATAATACAAAGCATTAAAATTAACATAGTTACATAGTTACAAAGTTTAAAATTACAATAGTTACATAAAATGTACAGATCTTTTACAGATTTAGAATTGGATGAGACAAAACATAAGTAAGAGGAAGTCAGGGTGAGATAATTGGGTTAACTTTGTGTCCAGAAGTTGCATTCCACAGTTGGAATGTGTACACTTTAGACATGGCCAGGTATATATATTAGCAGGTGAAACAACAGAGTTAAGTGGTAGGTTATAAGGATTAAGTGAGAAAGCAAAGAAAAAAGGACGTATAAAGATGTAGAACAAGAGAATAATATAGAGGTTTGTTAGAGAGCATCATAGCGGTCTTTTATTGCCAGTATCTGAATAGATACTACTTAAGGGGTCCGATGAGGAGGTGGCATTGAAAGGAAGCTAGAGGTTAAGAAACCTGCCATTCTTCATTAATGGTATAGTTGAGACAGGGAACAAGAGTATGGAGATGAGGGTGAGTGTGGTTGGGGAGGTCATCCTGGTGGGGAACAGGAGCATATCCATGCGAGATTTGGGTGTTCTTTGAGGAGTCTTTTAAATGTAACCTTTGAGTCTGCTGAGGTAACAGCAGAAGGTAGGGAGTTCCAAATTTTGCCTATGTAGTTAGGGAAGAGAGAGTCACCTGCTGAGTTATTGCTTTTGGTCACCTTGATTAGTTTTTTATCCCTAGAGTGAAGTTGTCTAGGATTAGTTTGTAGTTTTAGTCAGCTGGGCAGTGCTGGGGTTTTATCTGGAAGCAGTAGGAGTTTATGGACAAAGGAAAGCTGATGGAAGGTTAGGAGATTAGAGAATTCAAGCCAATTAGGGAATGACAGTGGTGGGTTTGGTAGGGGGCACCGGTAGCAAATTTGGCAATTAGATTGTAGCAGATATTGAGCTTGGCAATTTCAGCTTTGAGTAGGTTGGTGAAAATGGATGCAGCATAGAATAGTGTGGAAAGGATGTGAGTTTCAGCTATGGTTATCCTGGCAAGTTGGGTTAGAAATGGTTTATTTTTATAAAGACTGACCAGTTTTTGTGAATGTTTTCAATGGTTTGATTTATATGCTGATCAAATTTGAGCTTGTTATCAATGGTCACACTTAGCAGTTAGTATGAGTGTCTGAGGAGATGATAGTCCCATCTCTGGACAC
Source organism: Protopterus annectens (assembly GCF_019279795.1). Lineage (NCBI taxonomy): Eukaryota > Metazoa > Chordata > Ceratodontiformes > Protopteridae > Protopterus > Protopterus annectens. The sequence continues at coordinate 42,640,175 of NC_056748.1, read as the reverse complement.
AATATTAAGTGGGCTGGGCATTGTGGTAGATTTGTTTGGTTTAAATAGCAACAGTTTGGTCTTTTTGGGATTTAGTAATAGGTTTTTGTGAGGAAACACATTTTTGGTAGATTGAAAGACTTTTTGGATGATAGAGAGGAATTTCTGAGGATGACTGGCTGAGTAGACTAGTGTTGAGTGTCAGCATATTGAATAACAGTTACATCTTGACAGATGCTGTGGAGATTGTTAGTGGAAAATGGAGAATAGAAGGGAACCTAGAATGGGCCCTTGTAGGACTCCTGTGGTGGTGGGTAGCAGTGATGATAGGTGGTTTTCCCATCGAACTGCTTGTTCTCTTCCTTGTTGATAGTTCTGAAACTAGGACAATGCATGATTATCAAGGCTAAGATCAGTAAGGGAGTGGAGAAGTTTAATATGGTTAACCATATCAAAGGCCTTTGACAGTTCGAAGAATATGACAGATGTTAGATTGCCTATGTGTTTGTTTTGGTTGAGGAGGTTTGTGAAAGAGAGGGGAGCCATTGTAGTGCTGTAGGCAGGCCAAAATCCATGTTGGGTGGGAGAGAGAAGTTAGTTGTTGAGTAGGTATGGCATAAGTTGGTGGTGTATACATTTTTCAAGTATTTTAGCTAGTGGGGACAGAATGGCAATTGGGTGATAGTTGGTGAGGTCGGTGGATGTGCCACCTTGGTGGAGGAGGATGATATAGGAGGTCTTCCAGACGGGTGGGATGGTGGTTTTGGATATAGATCTGTTAAGAAAGATAGAGATTGGGAAGACAAGTTCATTGGCTACCAACTTAAGGTATTCTGCAGGGATGCCATCAACTGGTGGCGTAGTAGGTATGTGTGTCTGCGTGTACTAATCAAGCGAATATACACGTGCATGTGTGTTTGCATGTACTAATGAGTAATATGCTCTGAATTCTAACACCACTACTACAGTTACCTGACACCCACCCATAAAGTGATTTTTTAACCTTCCGTCAGTTTTGACATAGCTGGTAGGGATGGGTTGAAATTGGAGAGTTGTTTTGGGTCTGACTACAGGTTCGGGGCAGTTGGCAGTGGTGGATGTGGGCTGTTGTTGAACTAGATTGGAGATAGTTTCAATAAAGTATTTATTAACATATCTGGCATATTTGTGATTTCACCCATAGAGGCAGGAGATGGGGGTGGAGGGTTTGCCAGGGTGAAGTAGTTTATTTATTCCTGCCCAGAACTTTTTGGGGTTGTTTTGATGCCCGCTTTGCAGTTGTATGAAATAATTATTTTTATCCAGGAGAACTCCTTTTTTTGTTTCATTTCGAAGTTTTTGGAATTGTTCCCTAGTTGCTGGGGTTTTGTGGCTCTTCAATGATGCCAGGCTCTATTCCTTTATTTTAGCTTACTTTTAGTCTCTTTGGTGATCCAGGTGGCTGTTTTCACTTTGCATTTTGTGGTAGGGGCTGGGGCATGAGCATTTAAGATTTTTAGGAAAGTGCTACTGAATTGGGTTATCACTTCTTCTAGGGGTAGTACTTTTACTATGTTCCAGTTATGGTGTTTTAGTTCGAGTTTAAATTTGTTTGGGTTGACGCTATTTTTGTTCCAGGTAGTTTGTAATAGAGGGATAGAGTTGGCATGGGTTTTGAATTTATATTCAAATTATAAATATACAAATAATTTAAGTTTGTATACCTTATGAACTGAATTATGTGGAATAAGATTATTATAAATTTCTTTTTGTAGCAATTTCATTTAAAACAAGAAGAATTATTAAAAGTAAGGTAGTATCTTGCTTGCGGTAAAATTTTATTAGACATACAATGGAACAAGCGAATATACGCATGTGTGTCTGCGTGTACTAATCAAGCGAATATACACATGTGCATGTGTGTTTGCATGTACTAATGAGTAATATGCTCTGAATTCTAACACCACTACTACAGTTACCTGACACCCACCCATAAAGTGCTTTTTTAATAGCATGACAACAAGAACAACATGCAAACCGTCTTTGGAGGAGGGAAAGGCTAGGAAATGAAGTCATTTTTAAAAGCATCGAAGAACATGACAATTCTGCATCATACTTAACAGCATGAGTGTATCACATGATGCTTTATCTGCTAGTAAAATAGTCAAAACTATGTATACTTCCTTGATGAACATTATATTGTGTTGTATGTCTCAACAAACACTGTAAACCATCTGTTTGCCTTAGTCTTGGCTGAAAAGGTTATGAGATGGAATAAGTACTGAGGATAGAAAACCCTAATGTAGCAAATGTTAACTGGGGCAGTTTAGCTGCAGCTGAATCAAAGACCAAGATAATTTTTTATGCCTTTTGGTTGGGAGAGTGTAGCTGCCAGCCAGGTGATACTAGAACTTTCTCAGGAAGGAGCTTTACATTTTTTCCAAAACACAAATGTTTGTCTCAGAGCAATTTAGACACACTGTTTTGGAAATCTGTGTTTTCTCTCTCTCTCTCTCTCTCTCTCTCTCTCTCTCTAAAAGTCATCAAAGAAAACAGAAATACAAATATAAGTTTTGAAAACATGGTATTTATCCACTCACTATAATGAGAGAATAAGAAGAGCAGAGTTCCAGCTTAGTAACAGCAAGACTTAGGCTGTCAGGCATTAGGACAGCTCAGCACATAAAGTTTTTCTAGCCTACAATAGCCCCTCCCCCTCTCCCATAGTGCCCATCTTTCCCAAATCTGCAGAGAGCCATAGACAGAAGATGTTTATCATTGCTCTAACCCTATTACAGCACAACAGGAGGAAGGAGGGGGTGCATGTTGCTTCAGATAAATCTGCTTTTCTGTACCTTCCTTATGTTAGGTACATAACAGCAGGACACAGGGTCCAAAATAATCCTTATACAGTGGATCCATCAGAACACCTGGACCTTTATATCATATCCAGAATACAGTGCTTTGCAAGATGTCTTTAGAGTAGAACAAGTACCTGCTACACCAATATCATCCAGTACTGCATCTTGGAAAGTTAGTTGGGGGAGTAGGAACTGCTGAAAAATGGACTGTCAGCTTGGTCACTACTGGAAATGGAGATACCATCCAATTATCTAAAGGGAATGACTGTCCCCATATAGTAAGGTCCATAGAGTCTGGTCCAAGAGGTGAGGATGAAGTAAGGGAAGACTATATTTGCTGATGCCAGCAGGATGTTAAGAGAATGATCTTTGTCCTGTGCTGTTTGTCTATCTATGTGAACCTCACTGTGACTTCCTTGTTCTGGGCCAATGATCAAGGAGTCTCAATCCTCACCACAGACATTGATAAGGGGCGTTCACTTGGAGCAAAAATAGATACACACAGTATTTCCAGATGCAGCTGTCTGCACCAAGCACAATTTCCGTAAAAAGCACACAGGGAACACACTCAGTCTGGGAGCTGACTTTCCCTGTCTCTCTCTCTCTCAAGGGCCGCAATAAGACTCCCCACTAACACAGATGTAGAAGTGAGTTCTCATCCGAGTGCTCCAAGCCAAGTCCTCCACCACCCTCTCTGTATAACCAATGCTCTGTGTCCCTGCTCCAAGTATCTGACACACACACACACACACACACACACACACACACACACACACACACACACACACACACACACACACACACACACACACACTATGAGATTTGATTTTCACACAAATAAACACACACACACACATGGGAAAGGCTGGCACAGATTTACCAGCTATGCCCAGACTATAAGACCACCACCACTAGAACACTCCAAAGCCAGCTACCCTAAGCCTCTTACAAAGGTAGCCAATTATACTGAGTAAAATTTACACTAATACAAATGGTAGTGTTTGACCAATGCAGTAAGGCTTTGAGGAGTGGCCACAGTGTCACCAAATAAATGTAAGTACTCTGAAATGTTAAAATATTCTGTAAAAGGCCAGCCACAATGAAAAGTTTAAATATATTTAATAATAATTAATAAAAGAACATGAAAATACTAAATGATTATTTACAATAACCACCAGAGTTTCAATCACAGGAAATATTGAAAATAACACAGGTGGAAAAATGCACACAGATACAGAAAAACAACCAATCTCACTATATTTTCCTGACTGTTCTAAAGAATTACTATTTCCTGGTTACTTACTAAAGCAAGGCAAGATGAAGTGGGTGAGTGATATTCCTTCTTTGTCAGGTTTCAAAAACAGACTGCCCTGACAATTCTGCCTCATCTAGTATTAAAACATCATTTCAGTACTGGATTACAGAATAACATCACGTACATCTGGCCATCTGACTCAGCTTCCCATACTACCCCCTTTGCTAGAAAATGAACCAGAATTTAGAACATATGTGTTAGTATACACACAGCTAGAGTTTTGCTGAGATGTGTTATAGCATCTGGAAGCTATAAAACCATTTCAAAACTTCCACCCTTCCAGAGAAGCAATTAGTTCACCCCTAAGGACAATACAGTAGGATTCCTAGCCCTGGTTTTCACAGACATTTCATCTCTGGCTGCAATCAGAATTGTAAGATACAATTTTTATGGCCTAAATCAGGTAATTTAATTTCAGACTATTTTTTAAAGTTAGCTGTACTGAGATTAAAAAGACATTATGTACTCACCATAAAGTTCCATCTGAGTAGTTATACTTCATTTTTCTGCAACCTATGGGTATATGGATCCATATCGGATCCGTGCCGGCAACTTTTTTTCTAGCATCTGCCCTAAGCTCCGAGCTCCTCCCCTTACCCATAATGCACTACCATCTCCTACCTTCCCTCAAATCAAGTTTGCTGCAACTAAATACATAAGCAACTCAGCCCAATGAACCAAACCTGAATGGACAGGGCAAGGTCCGGGGGACGGAGGGAGGGAATGAAGTATAACTACTCAGATGGAACGTTATGGTGATTACTTAACTTCTTTATCTGAAGTAGTTAACTTCATTTTATCTGCAACCTCTGGGACAGAGTCCCCAGCTACTCCAGTCCTGGGAGGCCCTTATAGAAGGATATTCCAAAGCACCGCAGAGCCAAAGGATGCTCTACCCCTAGAAATCAGATCTAATTTGTAATGGGAAATGAAGGTATATGAATTGGCCCAGGTCGCTGCTGCACAAATGTTGTCCAAAGGAACCCTAGACCAGAACGCAGCAGAAGTCACCACGGACCTGGTAGAGTGAGCTTTAACAATACCAGGAGGAGATAAACCTTTTGCTTTGTAGGCATGTGAAATGCAAAGAGTTATCCATCTGGCCAAAGAAACTTTAGAAATATCTTTTCCTGGAAATGCTTTGGAAAAGGAAACAAACGACTGGTCCGTCTTGTGGAATGATTTTGTTCTATGAAGATAAAAATGAAGCTGTCTATGAACATCTAACAAATGAAGTTTGTATTCACCTTTATTTTGGAAGTTAGGGAAGAAAACAGGCAGATTAATGGACTGGTTTATGTTTGCTTCAGATGCCACTTTAGGTAAGAAGGAAGGATTAGTACGGAGAGAGACCCTATCCTTATGGAAGACCAAATAAGGAGGCATGGCAGACAGAGATTGAAGCTCAGAAACCCTCCTAGCAGATGTAATGGCGACTAGGAAAGCTGTCTTCCAAGATAAAAATTTCAAATCCACCGAAGCTGCAGGTTTGAATGGAGGAGCCACCAATGCCTGTAAGACAAAGGTAAGGTCCCAAGGAGGCACTGAATCCTTGACAGGGGGACGCAACAAAAAAGTACCCTTAAGAAAAAAATATTTTTTTAACTGGGTGGTGGCAGTAATTACTACCATATAGTCTGGGTAAAGGGGCACAGCTGGAGAAACTGTGTCAGCCTTTCCCAGGAGTGTCTGTAAAGTGTATAAATACTTATCTCAAAGTCTGTGTGTATGTTGTGTCAGCTACTTGGGCAGGGACACAAAGCACTGGTTGGACAGAGAGAGTACTGGAGGTCCTAGCTTGCCCAGTTAGGCTGAGACCTGGACCCTATAGCTGTGCCAGTGGGGAGTCTTATTGGGGACCTGGTAAGCAAGGGAGCAGCCAGCCCCAGACTGACTGTGATCTCTGTGTGCACTTAAGGCAAATTGTACTGTACTGTGTATATTAGTTATCCTTTTTTCTTCTAGGAGACGGCCTCCCTGGTGTTAGTGGTGAGGATTGAGGCTCCTTGATTGCTGGGCCAGGGCACAGTTGTCACACCCCTCACTAAAACTATTCAAGAGAAACCTTGACGGGTGGATGGGAGACAGAAAATTTACCAAAGGGATCACTGCAGTGGCTCTGCTGGACAGAGGCGCAGGGAACTAATGGCTCTGCTGGACAGAGGCACAGGGAATCTAAGGGGGTGGCAAAAGCCAACACATTCTGGCTACGCTTATAAATGCCCTTGGGCAGATAGCCTAGTACTTACCTATAAACCTATGAACCTATGAACAAGATATAAACAAACTACCCAAAACCTCATACTGGAAATATATAACAAAAGGACACACAATACAGTTAACTGAAGGTATTAAAACAAAGATCTTATTATCGATAAAATATACATCCTTTACACAATACTGGAAAGTTTTTAATTGGAAATGCTTGCACAGAGCATTCTTAACCCCAGACAGAATCAGTAAAATGAGTTCTTCCATAAATATGTTGGAGATGTGAACAAGTACACAATGCAGACTGGAACCACATTTTCTTTGACTGTGTTAAAATTAAGCCATTTTGGAATGGTATTAATAGCTTTCTACAAGCTTTATTTAATGAATCATTTTATTTAACTAAAGCTTTTGTATTATTAAATGTGAACGAAGGTCCTCATTTGAATAGGTCAAACATGTATCTAGTATGGACTATACCTGCAATTTCAAGGAAGTGTATAACAAGAAGATGGAATACAAACAGAATACCTACTTTGGAAGACTTCAACAGCCTACTGAAGACCACAGCATTATTGGAAATTAAAATTAAAGAACTAAGACTTTATCCAAAGCCATTTATTAACAATCCTTGGGGAAAATTCTTATCGTTGATTGACACCATACAATAATAGATCTGATAATGGATTGGACATACTTATAAAGTAACTGTATACATTAAGATATGTTATAGTGTTAGGCTAATGTAAATAGTGTACAGAGTTATTTAAGCTGTTATGTATAAATACTATGGAATTCATTCAAATGTATTTGAAAAATAAAAAAAATTTTGAGAAAAAAATATATAAACAAACTGATTAACTGACAGACTACACATACATACATGCTTACATCTCAACAGCTTACTACAAAATGGCAGTCAGACTTGCACGTGCTCAGTATTTATACACTTGTGCAAGCCCCTGGATAGATTCTTAAAGGCATACATACATACTGAGCTAATCTCAAAACTACTCTGCTATATATAAATCCTAATCGAGCACCATCACTAAGGAAGCATGATACCCTGGCACCCAGATCTGTGCTGCTTTCATGCTGATCCCAAGTCTAATGTCAGGGATCGGTGCAATCTTCTATTCATTCTGTAGACAAACGTACTCCATCCAAAATGCAATGCAATTTAAAAGTGTGTGCATGTTACTGCATATGCACTCACTCATATTAATGATTCAGTTTGGCTAATGAGGGGAGCATTGGATCAGCATAATGGTTATTAACCTTCACAGAGAAATCTATTCGATGAAAAAGGCAAAATAAATCCTATGAAGAGTGTATTTACAGCTAGTTTAAACTTTATAAAATCCTTTTTGGCTTCCAGAACCAATCTCACTTTAACGTTTCTCCTGTCAGTAGCTCTCCTTATTTGGGAGGTCAGATGCATTGTTATTCTTGTAACAGCCGTCTTCCAGTTGTGTGAAATGCTTGTTGCAGTGCCGTCCTCTGACAAGTCTTTCACAAGTGCACAGTCTTGCATACGCAGCACAGGAGGTGTGTGTGTGTGTGTGTGTGTGTGTGTGTGTGTGTGTGTGTGTGTGTGTGTGTGTGTGTGTGTGTGTGTGTGTGTGTGTGTGCACGTGTGCGTGTGTGTGCGTGTTTGTGTTTGCACTCACATACCTACTGGACTGTAAGCAGTCTATTCATTTATTTTATTTATTTGACATTTGTTAACCAGGTTAGCCTGTCTGGGCTACAGAGCCCTTTTTCAGCAGAGACCCAAGGAGAAAAGCTCCACAGATAAACAAATAAAAAAACAAAACATCACACAATATTAACATGCAAGTGTATATACACAGGAGAAACAGACTACAACTTATAAATGGACATGCTAGATTACAAGAGTAATATCGAGGGTTTAAACAGCCATGGTGCATATTAAATATATAAAATATAATATAAAAAGTTAGATTCTTTCTAACAATTAGCATCAGAGAGAAATTCAAGGTTGGTAGAATATGATAAAGACCTTAAATGAGCAGTTGTGGTAAAGTGTGTGAGCTGAGAGGGGAGGACAAGAGGGAGCAGTTTAGGTGGGAGTGGGACAAGGATATGCCAAGCTCATCTACACTGCAGACCTTGCACAGGTTACACTTTTGTAGTGGAGTTAAATGTCTTCTCTCACCCCCCATGCCTCCTACAGTGCCGGTGCTGCTAAATGCACATGCGTTTTCAGCAGCATAATCAGACTGTCATCTCTTTATGACATACAAAAGGCTAACCATTCCAGTTTCATCCTGTCACTTCTTCTTCTGTCGGCTTTTCCTGGTTAGGGGTCGCCACAGCGGATCACCTGTCTGCTCATGTTTGGCAGTGGAGTTTTATGGTGTCGAGTTGCCAGCCTGGCGCCCAACCTTCCACACAAGGCACACACACACACACACACACACACACACACACACACACACACACACACACACACACACACACACACACACACACACACTCATGCCTAGGGCCAATTTAGAGTGTCTAAATTACTTACAGCATGTCTTTGGGATGTCATCCTGTCACTAGTCACTCTTATTGTCTTTGCCCATCTGATTTGATCCTCACATGACCGAGACAATGCACACATTCGTACATACCACTGCTAGCGTCCAATAATTTTTTCAAGGCATGATTGATAAAAATATGTTAACAGGCAACTAGATTTTAAGCTCACATTCGTTTGAGCTCAGCCATCCTACAGTGTTAATATAAATATATACTACTTCTGCTAAAATGGTATAAACATTCTAGTGTCATCAGTGTTTTTGTCTGGGGTAGAATCTTTTCTTGTGACTTCATTATAGCAAACGTTTAAGTGCTTTTCTTTCCATAAATGACTCAGCCTCTGCAAAACAGTGTAAAGGCAGATAACTCTGATACAACTAAAACTGGCCTCCTTTATAAGCTGCAAATATCTTAAACACAACTTTCCAGGCTTTCAATTATATTTCTAATTCTGATTATAGCAAATTTGTAGCAAGCAGTAAAGATGCAGTTAAAGACAAACATACTATTGAAACTGTTCCCAGTACATCTACCTAATTCCACTATTACACTTCATCACAAGCTGCCATTAACATAGCCAGTGAACACAGAGTGGCATTAGCAGGTGTGGCATAATAATTCTGCCTGGTTAATGCATAAAGTAATGCATCCATGTGAGGTAAGGTCCAGATATTTTAAGTTATTATTGAAGATATAATGACATTTAAGGCTGTTGAGCTCCCTCATCTCACATTTGCACAGGAGAAACTACACCTCCAAACCTAAATTTTACATCATCACAATGGATTATTTCTTTAGTATAAATGACATCCATCCTCCCCTTTTCTAGGATTCCTTTCCTTCATGCCCAAAAATGCTCATAACCAAATCTCACTTTGTTATCCTCTGATTCAGCAGTCACCTCTGTCTTAGCCCTCAAAATGTTTGTATCTGCCCTCGGATAAACTTGTATAGGTAGTTTTCATTTGTCCTGGAAAGTATATATGCCTGTGGGAATCTCATTGTACTTTTTCCACCCTGTTGTTCTCTTAAGGCCTTCATGCACAGTGACTAAGACAAGATGTACATTTCAGGGATTTCCCATCACAGGAATGCCATAGCTGTAAGTCCTTTTGACTACGTGTCCTTGACGCTGTTCTGCTCAGTGTCACTGTATCTTTAAATCTGTTGTGCACCTTTTCTAAACACACAGTGTTGCTATCTCCTACCATCATGTTAGAGTGTTCCCTGAACAATATTACTGATTATGCCGTATCTAGGACAGACCCAGCAGGTCAGCATACTGGAACCCTGTCCTCATAAGGCCTCGTGTACCAGACTGGGCTTACTGCTTCCATGTACAAACAGACTGATATTCAATTCCTTGCTTTAACTACTGTTTTGTATTATTCTAACTGCATGCAGTTTGACTGCAGTACTTTTTTCACCTATCAAAGTCTTAAATCTAAAGGCAAACACAAGTAATGGAAATGTGTAAAGTTTAAAGAAAGATAAAAGGCAAATTGCTACACCCTTTTCCACACTTAGGCTTAGCAAACAAATGACTCATATAACTGCCTAATTATTTTAACTTCCTGAATGCAGTAACATAAAGTAGTGGCATAGCTCTCAAACAAATAGAGAAAATCTAAAAAGAATTAAGGAAAAAATCAGAAATAATTAGGAGCACTTTTAAAATATTAGTACCTGACACACTGACAGAATAAGAGAATGTGAATAAATATTCATTTTCTGAAGTAAAACAAGCCTACAACTCTAATTATTGTTAGTATTTATTAATGCCTCAGTGGTACAATGGTTAGCATTGTCGCCTCACAGCAAGAGGTTCTCCTGTTCAATTCTCAGCTGAAGCACCTTCTGTGTGGAGTCTGCATGTCCTCCCTGCGGTCAAGTGATGTTTAAAGACATGCAGGTAGGTGCGTGCATGAATGGGAGTGCCTTGGGCATCGGGCTGGCAACTCGGCACTGTAAAAATCCATTGCCAATCATTAGTGGACCGGAGTTCTGCTGTGGCAACCCCTAACCGGGAAAAGCCAAAAGAAAATTATTGTTAGTATTTAGTAAGTGTAATTCACCTTTTTTTTCAAGAGCTAAAATTTAAGTCATAATTAGGGACATTTGAGAGGTATGAGTATTGGACATTTAAAAAGTTGTAGGCTAACATTAATAAATAAAGCCGTTATTATAATCGTCCCAGGGGGACATAGCTATATTCAAGGTTATACAGGTTAACATCCCTTTCCACTTAGAAGCTACATATGGTAAGGATTGGGAGTACTTTGGAGAGGTTTCCAGGCCCTTCCAGTGTTGTGTGTGTGTGTGTGTGTGTGTGCGTGCGTGCGTGTGTGTGTGTGTGTGTATGTGTGAGCGTGCGTGCGTGCATGCGTGTGTGTGTGTGTGTGTGTGTGTGTGTGTGTGTGTGTGTGTGTGTGTGTGTGTGTGTGTGTGTGCGTGTGTGTGCGTGTGTGTGTGTGTGTGTGTGTGTGTGTGTGTGTGTGTGTGTGTGTGTGTGTGTGTGTGTGTGCATGTCTGTGAATGCACATGTGTTGGGACTGCATGTATGTGTGCATATTTTTGAGTATGTATTGTTGTGCATTTTTGCATATCTTATTTAAACAGTTTGTACATTTGTATGGTTTGAGCTATCTTTGATCTGATAATCTGATATTAGTTTTAGTAGCATGAATAATTTTGTATTAAGCCTAGCTTTAAGTTTCTCTGAACATTGTTGCTCTTTTAACAAGCAAAATATTATGAGCTATTTTTCTGTTCTCCTGAAAATAGGGTTACCACCTGTCCATCTTTGCGAGGGACAGTCCCTCTTTGGGCAGATGTGTCCCGCAAAAAAAAAAAAAAAAAAAAAAAAAAAAAAGGCAAATGTCCTGACATTTTACAACGAAAATTTTTCCTGAGTTTTCTTTAATAGCTGCATAAAACAGTTACTTTGTATCTGAAATGCTTAAGTGTTACATGAAATAGTATAATCAACCAAAATGCTACAAAAATAAGTTTTTATTTTGGCAAAATGTGAAGTTCTGTCCTTTGCACTGGCCTTGGCTATGTTTTGTCACACATAATCTCATGTTTCTACACAAAATGTCCCACTCTGAGCATTTGAAAAGGTGGCAACCCTACCTGTAAACTGCTTCATCAGAACATATGGACCTCAGATATGATTCCACTGACACTGGACATGCGTATAAGCTGCAGTATTCTTTGTCAGCGGATCCTGTAGATGCAGGATTTTGTGTGAATCCTGACCTCTACGTTCTACTAGAAAAGATTCAGATCTTGACTGTATCGGCATCCTTTGGTGATACATTACTTTTTAATTAATTAGTCACAGTTTTAGTTTACCTTTGTACGTATGACAGTAGCAATCTATCATGAACTATGCAATTTGCTGCACAGAGTCAATTTTTTTCTTTTAATTTGACAGAGAAAACCAGTAATAATGAGTATGTCTGCAGTGTTTGTTGTTCATCTGAAAATTCTTATTTTATTTAGAGAAAGGCCTACAATATCTTGGAGGAAATAAAGAAATATTGGCCTTGAACTCAGCTGATGTGCACAGGTTCATGGATCAGCTTCTGATTATGATGTCCATGTAGAGTTATTTCTGATTTTAATTACTGGTTTCTGGAAGATGTTATTGGAGAAAAATTAATGTTGAGTTAACTTACAAACCTTAATAAGAAGATAAACAAAACTCTAAAAGCATTCAAATCATAATGCAATATAAAGCGAGTTATTGCCGTTGCTATTAATTTGAATTTGTATCTAGCACAAAGAGCTTTATTGCTTCTAATGAGAGGGAAACTGTGAAGCCACTTCTCACATCCGTGAAGCCATTTTCTCCACACTGCTAGAAATGCTGTTTTGTGAGGCTCTTTTCAGTTTTGTTTTCTTAAAACTTGCTCAAGGTAGTGAAAAGCTTGTCTCTACACAGCAATCCCACTACAAAGTGATTTAAGTTTCCTCTTAGGGACTGAGTTATGCATTGCAGCATATATTTAGATACCACCTTGCGCAGCCTGGTCTGTTCCTTATTCATTTTAATTTTCCTTTGCATCCACTTTCTTTATGCTACACTCTTGTCGGTTATACATTCTTGTGTAATCCTGGCCATATCATTTAATGTTCATCTCTTTTTTCCTTCTGCTTTAGTGCCTGAGTAAACTGACTGTTCAGCCACACTTCTGCTGACTTCCACAGTTCATTGCTTTTAACACCAGCTTCATATAACAACCTGCTAATGTATTCCATTATGTGAGTGTGCTCTGCGCCTGAGTACTGCATGTTCTAATGTTGGGCCACGCTGTTTACTCAGTTACCATGCCAACAGGCTGTTAGTCATTTACTGCAAATAATGATAAATAGCACACTGTCTGTCAGCTGAGCACAGAAGTTGAAGGCTATGATCTTCTGTTGAGCTTCTTCCTGTAGTCATGGGTTTGACTCCCTCATTTTCTGAGGCAATCACTTAACCAATTTAATTTTTATTTACTTATTTTATTTTAATTTAACTGGATAGGAAGGTTGCTCCAAGAGGCCTTTTCACCCATGATTCAGGCCAGCAGACAATACACAACTGAAACAAATATGTCCAAAATTATTTGAAAATACATTCAGATGAGTTTAATAAAACACATTGGCTGGGATTCAGAAACACCATTTCTATGACTACATAATGGCAAAAGAGCACCACTGAAGTGTGAGTGTGGCCTGAAGCTGATTGGCGATGTAATAGGAGTGAAACTGAGCAGTAAAGTCAAACTAATTAGAGAATATTCTAGCAAAACCCCAAGGGGTCATGTTATGACTAAGACTGTGTGTTGATGGTCATGTGACCTAATGAGTCCAGTAGTGCACATGTCACACCACTACAAGCACATATGACAGCCGTGATATTGGCTTCACAGCAACGTCCCCACCAATTGAAATAAATGAGAAGGAAAAGTCTGTATAAGCACACTGACAGAGGAAAGGGATGGGGGGGGGGCAGGGGAAGATGTGGGAAATACAGAGGGTATAGCAGCAGGAGCAGATAAACAAATGTAAACAATAAGGAAAGACCAACTGAGAGGTACTGACACAAACGGGAGACACAAAGAAGACACACAAACACACAGAGTGAGGACAATTGGTGTGGGGAGGACCGGACTACAAACTGCGGAAAAGTGAAACACAAGGAATGGCAACATCATGATGGGAGATAGTGTGGGGTCAGATATGACGACCACTCTGCCCAGTGCTGCACCCTGCCAGAGGTCAGGCATCTCAGTAACCGCCTTCCTGGCTGGACCCAGCTACTAGTGGAGCAAAGAAAAAGGTTAGGCAGAGGTGCGACTTTATGAGTTGTAGAAGGATGTGCTCCAGGTGGCCAAGGTGGGCATCAAGCCACTAGTCCACCAATACCACTATCACATCTTCCAACTCCTTTTGACTAACATCCTGTGACCCACAGTTGGTGTCCCCTAATAAATTACTGGAGGACACCAAGGAACCCCATGGGTTACCTCCTTTTGGATAACCTACATCACCCTGCAGACAGGCAGGCCTTGTGACATCTAGATATCTGGAAAGTGATAGCAGGACAGGTGGATGGTAAGTTGACTTCTGTCACAATGCAGCCACAAATCCAGCTGACACTGGATGAAATATGAACATAAATTATAGAAACAAAACAGACGCAACCACTAAATATGAAAAAAAGTTTGGCAATAAAAATTAAACACAACAACAGCAAAAACAATGTATGTATAGCACAGTTTGACATAACAGTACCCGAAGAAGGAAAATTGGTTAAGTGTGCAGTGATAGGATATACACCCACAAGACCAAGGGGTGCTTTTGTAGGTACAGTGAAACTAAGTGCTGGATAATAACATGCTGTCTAAGCAGTCCCCCTGTCTCTATGTCATAGGTTCATAGGTTCATAGCTAGGTACTAGGCTATTGGCCCTAGAGCCTATATAATCCTAGCCAGAAAGGTACCTTGGCTTTCGCCATCCAAGAAATTTATTTTGCTGTGCCCCTGTTGAGCAGAGCCACAGGAGTGATCCCAGGGTGAATTTTCTATCTCCCATCCAATCATCAAGATTTTTCTTGAAGAGTGCTAATGAGGAGCTTTGTTTGATATAGATAAGTAGCTTGTTCCAGAGCATGGAAAGTCCCTGGGCAGGAATCTATCCCTCCAGCATGTTCTGTTTATTGTGGTGACAAGGTTTAGGTCCCTAGAGTGTGTAGCTCAGAGGGATTAGGATTTCTTTAAGTGGAGCATGTCCAACAGCTCTGGGCTTGACATAACTTTGTATGTTAGGCAGAGATTGCCTCTAAGTAGGCAATATGGATGGAGTAAAGCTGGGTTTTTTTCAGACAGTGTGCGTAGGACATCTGTTTGAGGCCAGTAATCCTCTTTGTGAGGTATTTCTGCGGCCTTTAGAGTTGTTTTAGATGTCTTGTGAGGTACATACCAAAAGGGGCGTTGTACTCTATAATGGGTCTAATGAGTGACAAGTAGAGGGGAACAATTACCTCTTTTTTCCTGGATGAGAAACCTTTTGTGATGAGGTGTGCCATGTAGAAGGATTTCCTGACTACTGTGGTGATGTGATTATCAAAGGAGAGACTGCTGTCCACCTGTGTCCCAAGATCTCTTATCACAAAGAGGATTACTGGCCTCAAACAGATGTTTGGTGTTAAGTAGACTACCAACTATGTGGTAGTTCATGGGTACAGAGTTTTTACCAAAAGGGATGACAATGCACTTTTTGGCATTGAGCTTGAGGCCATGGCTTTGACACCAGGCATCTGTCTCATTGAGGCCCTATTGTAGGATGTCCACATCGTTAGGAGTTTCAATTATGGCTCCTAGTTTGGAGTCATCTGGGAACTCCATTAGCCAAAGACCTTCTGTGTTAGCCTGTACTTCAGAGAAGTAGATACGAAACAGGAGAGGACCCAGGACTGAACCCTGTAGTACTCCACTTGTCACTGGTCTGAAGTTGGATTTGGAGTTTGCTACTTTCACAGTGTGGGTTCTGTCAGTGAGCCAGTTGGTAACCCATCTTGTGACATTGGGATTTATACCTAGTTTAGTGAGTTTATTTATAATTGCAGAGTGGGGGATGGTGTCGAAAGCCTTGGCGAGATCTAGATAGGCTGTGTGAACCACCTTACCCTCATCTATGGCTTTGGTGACCGCTTCAAAGAAGTCTATCAGGTTTAGGAGACATGATCTGCCTTTTACAAACCTGAACTGGGTGGGGTCCAGAGTTTGGGAGATTACCAATGTAATCATTAAAACCACACAAGGAAAAAGAAGAAATTCACCACAAAAGACCAGGAACTATATTCCTTCCAAGTAGAATTAGTTTATTGCACAAAATTAATCTTCTCAAAATCTATTCTCTTAGCACCTCAGATTGAACACAGCCTTTACAGAGGGAATTACCAATGTCACTGTTTATAAGTTCCATGATGATATGTTCCATAGCCTTGCAGACCAGGCTCATCAGGCTAATGGGGTGGTTGTTCCCGGGGTCCGTGGTGGCTCCCCCTTTGTGGAGTGGGATAACCGTCGCTGTGCACCATTCAGTGGGCACAAAGCCTGAGGTGAGGCTATGATTGAACATGGTACTTAGGTGGGGTGCCAATTCATTCTGTAGTTCATGTAGAACACAGTCTAGGATGTTGTCAGGTCCCATGGATGCTGTGTTCTTGGCTTTGGAGAGTGTGGCTTTTACCTGTGCAGCTGTGATTATAGGAACATTGCATTCTTCCGGTATAGAGATGGGCCCTTTAGGGGGTGAGAGGGGGGTAAAGTTAGCACTGACCCTATCTGCCAGGATGTTGGCAATATCAGTTGGTTCTGTATATTTAGTGCCATTGTGCTGTAACTCAGAGCAGATCTGAGTGTTGCCATTGAGATTCTTGACACAGCTATAGAATGCTTTGTGGCTGTCTTTAGAATCAGTGGCGATGTTGTTTTCATAACTAGCTTTGGAGGATTTTATGAGGGATCTCAGCTTCTTACTGTGGCTGACCAGGGAGTTACTCCAATCATGGGATTTTTACACTTTTTTGCAACAATTTCGTTCTTCTGTTGTAGAGTTAATTTATAGCAGGGAACATCCAGATTGGCTTCTTTTTTATGGAGGATATCATCTTGGTTCTGTTAGGGATTGCACAATCCATGCACTGGTGTAAGTGCTTATAAACTGCATTTGTGTAGGATTCAGCAGTCGTACCTCTATTGTCCGTCTGCATGGGTGTCGTGAAGTTTGTCACTTCTGTCTTAAGATGTGTGAAGTTGGCTTTGGAGAGATTTTTACAGTGGTTTCCCTAATGGGGGTGGGGGTGGGATGTGGATTTCTAGGATGATTAGCTTGTGGTCGGATCTGACCAACGAGGAATTGACCTGTGGTGTGGAACACCAGTTGCCCATGTGGGTAATGACCAGGTCTAGGATATTGCTGCCCCTGGTGGGGGTGTGGATAAGCTGATCCAAGGCACTGGAATTTATGAATTTCAGAAAACGTTGAGCAAAAGAGTTGGTATATGAGTAGTTTCCCCAGTTAATGCTTGGGTAGTTGAAATCACCCATTATTAGGGTGTTAGATTATACCCTAATATTTTCCAGTGTATCAAAAAATGAGGACTGGGAATCCTGGGGCATGGTGGGGGATCTGTAGCAAGCTACAATATGGACTGCGGTCTTGCCCAGATTTAGTTGCACTTGGATAATCTCGGATGCATTTTGCTGAGCAACTAGCGTGGAGGTGTGGATATCCTTAATGAATATGGACATGCCTCCGCCTTTAGTGTTTTGGTCCAGGTTAGGTGGCCGAAAGGTGTGGTAAGAATTATAGCATGGTAATGCAGGGGTGCTCTCTGGAGCCTTGAACCAGGTCTCTGTCACTGCACAGATGTCGATGTTCTCCATTTTAAGGAGTGCCTCGAGTGAGTGTATTTTGAGGTTTAGACTTCTAGCATTGAGTACCATTACCCTCAGATTTTGCTTGCTTGTACCTGTTACAGTGGTGAATTTGTCATTTAAACCTTGCCTAAAAAAGGTACTATAGGGGTGGCAAGAGCCTTAGCCAGTATCCGGAATCCCAAGGGCAACAGGTGCAGGCCATTTCTGGCAAAGCATCGTGGTCTGTCGATCGTGTCATCCCAGACAGACAGATACCGGATCCCCTTAGAATGACACCAGAAGCTTAGCCAATTGTTGAAGTCAATCATTTTATCCTTGTACTGTGGTATCATTCTGGGTGATGGTAGGATAATACTCAGGGCTAGGGTCATGCCTGTCTGGGCTACAAGATCGGACAGCTCCTCCATGTCTCTTTTCATGTTGTCCAGGGAGGTACATCTCAGGTCATTCACACCAACATGGACAATGACAGAGTCATATTTGTCCTTGTTGTGGAGTGACCTGAGTGTGTGCATTATGTGGTGGATCCTGGCACCTGACAGGCAGCTGACAGTAACTTTCTCCTTGTTTAGCCTGGTGAGTTGAACATCAGTGTGCCTGACTATAGCGTCACCTATGACTAGAGTGTTGGGTGTGTTGTTATGCCTTATGGGCTGTAGTTGAATGGAACACTGAGTTTGTAGGCTATGTGTCATTTGAGTTGTGTTGGGGAATGGAGATTGCTTGTGTTTGTGCTTTGGAGGTCCCTGTTGCTTGGGCAGATTTTTATTGAGAGCCTCCGTGAATGTAGGTGTGTTTTGTGTTTCTATGTGTGTGTTTTGTTGGTGTAGGTTTTGAGAGACTATGTGATGAGTGTGGTTTGGTGCAAGTGTTTACTTTCTCCTCTTGACTGTGTAGTCCAGTCTTTGGTGAAGAGAGCTTTGCTTCCAATTTGGCTATATAAGTGCATTTCTCACAAGTACATGAGGCAATTGCTGCATTGCCCCAAGATGCCCAGATTCATCAGGTAGACAGGAGAAAACACTAGGAGCTGACCCTTTGACATGCCTGGATAGGTGCTTATTTATTAATTACTAAAAACTGTTTTCCTCTAGACAAGTGAGGAAAGTTGAGTGCTGTAGTAATTTGTAGCTTATTTAGTGCTTACAATGAGTTCTGAACAAGTGCTGACCTCAAAGAAACATATTTGATTGCTAAAACTAAAAAAACTGGCTAGTTCTAAGGAAAAATTCGAAGAGCAGACATTATGGCACCGGGAATAGTTTAACCCTAGTTAAGCGGCAATGCATAAAGTGTTTTTTTTTTTTTAGATAAGCTACCACTCCCACTGATAAGCTAGAAGACTTTCCTCCAACACAGAAAAGCTTGGGGGCTCAGAAACTTACAAACAGTCCTGGATACAACAAATCTGTATTTGGACTACACTACTTACAGGAAAGGTAGGAAACAGGTTTAGAATTTTTTTTTTGTAAAGTGGAAAGGGAGAAAGGGGGAACAGAAGATAATTCAAGGTTAAGAAACTAAGTGGGTTGGCCTTCTCAAATGTTCTCCCTGTGTTAGGTAAAATGAGGTAATAACATTAGACTGGGAGGAGTGTCCCAAGTCAAATTTACACTAGGGGTGGGCAACTGCAAAGCCACCAAGTATAAGAACAGGATACTAATAGGGAGGGAGGCTGGGAAACAAAAATCAGAACAAATGCAAACAGATGCTTAACAAATGTAGAAAATTTCCAGTTAATACCTCATACACAGTGAAACTAGCTAGAAAAGTATGCAGCAGACAATAAAAGTGTTATAAATAACTCAAAATAAGCAAAAAACAGGATACTTAATGTTATATATCATAGATCAGTTTGCTCAGTGCCCTTCCTCCGATTAGCTCAGTGTGAAATGGCAGGAACACTCACAAGTTAGCTTCTTAAGTAACAGAAAGTTGAAACCTGAAACAACTTTAGAAGAAGCTCAAAAGAACCAATGAGGTGCTTACTCCAAGCTGTAGTCCAGCTAACTCCAATCAGCCAGTAACCATAAACACTTTCTTCTCACTGAAATGGAAGAATGGCTTTAACTAAACTAAGATGGCCTGGAACATGTGCTCAGACACACAGCCTCTACAAACAAACAACTAGGCCCAAAACACAAGCCTGAATATGGACAATGCTACAACTACCCACACTACTTAGGTAGAAAAAAAACTGCAGAAATGTTTATCACAGCAGAAAAGCAGCAGTGAGCCTTTAAATTAAAGTTTTAACTGATAAAGGAGCTAGGAGACTCCAGAGAATGCTTTTAAACTGCAAACAAATAATTTATATGATACACTCCTTGGCAGGAAATCAGAACAAACAAACAGAAACAGATGCTTAACAATTGTAGAAAATTTCTAGTTAATACCGCACACGCAGTGAAACTAGCTAGAATAGTATGCAGCAGACAATAAAAGTGCTATAAATAACTTGTAAAAATAAGCAAAAAACAGGACACAATGTTATATATCACAAATCAGTTTGCTCAGTGCCCTTCCTCCGATTAGCTCAGTGTGAAATGGCATGAGCACAATGCATGCAGTGCAGGGAGTGACAGCACGGACCATGGAAGCTGGACTGAAACACCTCCAGTGCCACATCTTGTGCTCAAAGGAGATTGAAGGAAGTGTCAGACATGGCCTACTGAACAGTGGCTTATGTGGCAACATGTTGACTATGCCATAGAAACACATCTACAGATGACAAAGCATTGCCATAAAATTGCCCAAAGGAATGCGTGCCACCAGTAAATGACACACTATAGTTTGTCTGAGGCATTTCCATAGTATGCCACATATAACTGGCACTGACAGAGTTGTTGGGTTGGACAGTGCCTGATCAATATCGGGAAGGCAGTCTAATGTGCTCTGTGTAAATGGCAGGGTTATGGTTATAGATATAGTAATATACAGGGGAAACAGTCAGGTGTGATATATACTATGGCACCTAGCATGCTGGTGGAACACTGACAGACAGGTCAGTGACAAGTACTTTGACATTATTGACAATCCCGCAAAGGTATGATGGCTGGGACAATATGTCATCCTGAATGTACAGAATGTGTGAGGCACGTAACAGCAACATGCAGGGTTTATACGACTAGCAGCATTATAACAACAGACAATTTTGTAGGTCTTTAAAATACATGCAGCTATAACATCACCACCATATACGTACACCTGTGTATGGAGAGTCTTTCTGGAAGCCTTTGACAGACCACCTTACTCTCCTCAATCCTACCACAAGCTGAAAAACATAAAAGAAAAGGAAAATCTGCAGAAATCAAATGTCCTTCATATGGCTGACCAGTTAAGAGTAATTAACAGCGTTAACCACCTGTCATTTTATTTATTTGTTTGTTTGACATTTGTTTACTGGGAAAGTGCCTCTTTCCAGCGAAGGCCCAGGAAGAAAAGCTACATAGACAATTAACATATTACATTAGCTTATCACAGAGCAACAATGAATGTTCTCACATACAAGAAAGAATATACCTTGCTGTGGTAGAGGGAAGTCCTACTGCCTACCAGTGGGACTGGTGAGCATTGTACTGCCTATCTAATGCTGGAGGAGTGGTTTCCAGCTCTGAAATTGTAATTTTATTAGCCTTTTTGGGCTGATTTCTATCCCTTTCAATTTTCTGGCTTAAAAATGCGTGTGTTTGCACATTTTTCACAACGTGCAGCACCACAAGGCTACAGTTAAAGTATTCCAGGTGCCAGAAAGTCTGCTCTTCAAATTTTCCCTTAAAACTAGCTGGTTTCTCAGTAGTAGCACTAAAATCTGAACCCCTGTGACTAGCACTTGCTCTAGAACCTGCTGGAAAGCACTAGGAAGCCTGAAACTGATACAAGCACTCAGCTCTCCTTGTCAATAAGGAGAAATTAATCATAGGCATGAAACAGCCTATAATTGCAAAGTACCTTGCAAAAGTAAGGGAAAACAGCTCTTAAACCTTACAAAAAAGCACCTAAACAGGCATGTCCAAGGGTCAGCTTCCGGTGATTTCTCCTGTCCACCTGGTGAATCTGGGCATACTGGGGCAATGCAGCAACTGCCTCATGTACACAGACAATCCTCTCCTCCTACCACCGAGCACTACAACCTGCGAGAGATGCACTTACATAGCCAAACTGGAAGCAAAGCTCTCTCTGGTCAAGACTGTGCTAGACAGTCAAGATGAGAAGGCTAACACCTGCATTACACCTCTAGCAACTCATAGCCCTTCAAAACCCACACCATCAACACCCACACATAGCAACACTAAACCCATATATGCGGAGGTCCTTAACATTAACCTGCCCAAGCAGCAAGGACATCCGAAGCCAAAACACAAACAAACACCAGTCACAACCAAAGTGACACATAGCTCACAACACCAGTGTGCCATCCAACAACAGCCCCAAATGCAAGACAATGTACCCAGCACTTTAGTCATAGGTGACTCTATAGTCAGGCACACTGATGTCCCACTCACCAGGCTGAACAAGGAGAAAATTACAGTCAGCTGCCTGTCAGGTGCCAGGATCCACCACATAACACATGCACTCAAATCACTCCACAACAAGTACAAATATGACTCTGTCATTGTCCATGCTGGAGTGAATGACTTGAGATGTACCTCACCGGACTACATGAAAAGAGACATGGAAGAGCTCTTGGATCATGTGACCCAGGCAGGTATGACCCTAGCCCTGAGTAGCATCCTACCTTCGCCCAGAATTATACCACAGTATAAGGACAAAATGATTGACTTCAACAATTGGCTAAGCTTCTGGTGTCATTCAAAGGGGATCCAGTATTTGTCTGCCTGGGAAGACATGATCGACAAACCACGATGCTCTGCCAGAGATGGTCTGCACCTGTCACACCTGGGATTCAGGTTACTGGCTAAAGCTCTTGCCACCCCTATAGTGCCTTTTTTAGGTAAGGTTCAAAGGATAAAACCACCACCGTAACAGATACAAGCATGCAAAATCTGAAGGTAATGCTACTCAATGCTAGAAGTCTAAACCTCAAAATGCACTCTCCCAAGGCACTCCTAAAAATGGAGAACATCGATATCTGTGCAGTGACTGAGACCTGGATTAAGGCTCCAGACAGCACCCTTGCAATACCAGGCTACAATTCTTACCACACTTTTCGGCCACAAAACCAAGACCGAAACACTAAAGGTGGAGGAGTGTCCATATTCACCAAGAATATTCACACCTCAAGGCTAGTTGCCCAACACAATGCATCTGAAATTCTCCAGGTGCAACTAACACTAGGTAAGACTGCAATCCAAATTGTAGCTTGTTACAGATCCCCCACCATACCCCAAGATTCTCACTACACCTTCCTAAACATACTGGAAAATATTAAGATACAACCAAACACCCTAATACTGGGTGATTTCAACTACCCTGCCATTAATTGGGAAAACTACTCGGGTACCAACTCCTTTTCCCAACGGTTCTTGGAATTCATAAATTCCAACGACCTGGATTAACTAATCCATTGTCCCACCGGGGGTTCCAGTATCCTAGACCTGGTCATTACCAACATGGGAGATAGATGCTCCACACCAGTGGTCACCCCCTCATTGGTCAGGTCTGACCATAAGCAAATCACCCTTGACATCCACATCACACCCCCATTCCCCAGTAAGGAAACCTTCTTAAAAAACTTCTCCAAAGCCAACTTCACACTACTGAAGTCAGAAGTGACAAACTTCACAACACCCACGCAGAAGGGATCTGGAAGTTCGACAGCAGAATCCTACACTGAGGCACTGTACAAGCACATCCACTCGTGCATGAATCGTGCCATCCCAAATAGAACCAAGATGCTCTTCTCCAAAAAAAGGAAGCCAATCTGGTGGTTTCCTGCTATAAACAAGATATACAAAAGAAGGAAGAAACTGTTGCAGAAAAGAGGAAAATCACAGGATGCAAAAAAATCCCTCACCAGCCTCAGTAAGAAGCTGAGATCCCTCATAAAATCCTCCAAAGCTAGTTATGAAAATAAAATTGCCAAAGATTCCAAAGACAACCACAAAGCATTCTATAGTTATGTCAAGAATCTAAATGGCAATGCTCAGATCTGCTCTGAGCTACAACAGAATGGCATTAAATAAACTGATCCCAAGGATATTGCCAATATCCTGGCAGATCAATTTAGTGCCAACTTCACCCCCTCGCACCCCTACTGGGCACATCTCCATACCAAAAGATTGCCAAATTATGATAATCACAGCCACACAGGTAGAAACAGCACTCTCCAAAGCTAAGAGTACAGCATCCATGGGACCATATGACATCCCAGGCTGTGTACTACATGAACTACAAAATGAACTGGCACCCCACCTAAGTGTCAGGTTTAATCATAGCCTCACATCAGGCTTCATGCCCACTGAGTGGTGCACAGCTACAGTTACCCTGCCCCACAAGGGAGGATCCACCTTGGATCCCGGGAACTACTATCCCATCAGTCTGACAAGCCTAATCTGCAAGGGCATGGAATGCATTATCATGGAACTTATAAACAAAGACATTGGCAACTATCAAACATTGGACCCCAACCAGTTTGGGTTTGTGAAGAGCCGATCTTGTCTCCTGAATCTGATTGACTTCTTCAAATCGGTCTCCAGAGCTGTGGATGAGGGTAAGGTGGTCCACACAGCCTATCTGGACCTCGCCAAGGCCTTCAATACCATCCCCCACTCTGGAATCATAGATAAACTTACTAAGCTGGGCATAAATCCCTACGTCACTCGATGGGTTGCCAACTGGCTTACTGACAGAACCCAGACTGTAAAAGTAGCCGGCTACAAATCCAGCTCCAGACAAGTGACACGTGGAGTACCTCAGGGTTCAGTCCTGGGACCACTTTTGTTTGGCATCTACTTCTCTGAAGTACAGGCCAACTCTAAGGGACTCTGGCTAACAAATTTTGCAGATGACTGCAAACTGGGAGCCATTATTGAATCCCCAAATTATGTGGATATTCTACAAAAGGGCCTTACAGAAACAGATGCCTGGTGCCAGAGCCATGGGCTCAAGCTTAATGCCAAGAAATGTACAGTTATCCCCTTTGGAAAAAAACACGTACCCATGAACTACCACATAGGTGGCAGGACACTAAACATCGAATGTGTGATGAGAGACTTAGGGGCACAAGTGGACAGTGGTCTCACTTTTGATAACCACATCACCACAACAGTCAGGAAATCCTTCTATGTGGCACACCTCATCACTAAGGGCTTCTCATCCAAAAAAAAAGGAGGTCATTGTCCCACTGTACTCATCACTCATTAGACCCATTATAGGGTATAATGCCCCATTTGGTATGTACCTCACAAGACATCTGAAACAGCTGGAAAGGCCACAGAAATACCTCACTAAAAGAATTACAGGCCTAAATCAGATGCCGTATGCTGACCGTCTAAAAAAACTCCAGCTATACTCTGTGGCATATCGTCTACTCAGAGGCAATCTCTGCTTAACATACAAGGCCATGTCAAACCCTGAGCTGTTGGACATGCTCCACTTAAAGAAATCCCAATCCCTCAGAGCCACAGGCTCCAGGGATCTAAACCTTATCATCACAATGAACAAAACATGCTGGAGGGATAGGTTCCTGACCCAGAGACTCCCCATACTCTGGAATAGACTGCCCATACATATCAAGCAGAGCGCCTCATTGGCCCTCTTCAAAAGGAACCTTGATGATTGGATGGGAGATAGGAAATTAACCCCAGGGATCATGTCAGTCGCCCTGCTAGACAGGGGCCAAGAGAAGTAAATATTGTGGGAAAAAATTTCCAGGGAACTCTTATGGCTAGGCTTGCATAGGTCTTAGGGCCAATAGCCTAGTACCAACCAATGAACCGATGAACAATAAGGCATAGCACATCATTTTTACATATATTAGATGAGACATACTTGCATATTAATTACAGACATTCAATATTACTAAGGAGACTAAATACATAAGACAAGTGGTTGTTACAGTTATATGATTCAGATCAGTATGATTCTGCTTGATAGTTAAATAATTTTGTTTATAATAATGAACTTAGTGTACATATCTTATAGCACAGGATTGGGAGAGGAGGGGATTACAGGATACAATGTACTTAGTATACATATCTTATAGGACAGGGTTGGGAGAGGAGGGGAGTTACAGGATACAATGTACTTAGTATACGAGTTACAGGATACAAAGTACTTAGTATACATATCTTATAGCACAGGTTTGGGAGAGGAGGGGAGTTACAGTATACAATGTACTTAGCATACATATCTTATAGTACAGGGTTGGGAGGGGAGTTACTGGATACAATGCACTTAGTATACATGTCTTATAGCACAGGGTTGGGAGAGGAGTTACAGGATACAATGTACTTAGTGTACATATCTTATAGTACAGGGTTGGGAGAGGAGGGGAGTTATGGGATACAATGTACTTAGTATACGAGTTACAGGATACAATGTACTTAGTATGCATATCTTATAGTACAGGATTGGGAGAGGAGGGGAGTTACAGGATACAATGTACTTAGTATACATATCTTATAGTACTGGTTTGGGACAGGAGGGGAGTTACAGGATACAATATACTTAGTATACATATCTTATACTACAGGGTTGGGAGAGGAGGGGAGTTACAGGATACAATGTACTTAGTATACATATCTTATAATACAGGCTTGGGACAGGAGGGGAGTTACAGGATACAATGTACTTAGTATACGAATTACAGGATACAATGTACTTAGTATACATATCTTATAGTACAGGGCTGGGAGAGGAGGAGAGTTACAGGATACGATGTACTTAGTATACATATCTTATAGTACTGGGCTGGGACAGGAGGGGAATTACAGGATACATTGTACTTAGTATACATATCTTATAATACAGAGTTGGGAGAGGAGGGGAGTGACAGGATACATTGTACTTAGTATACGAGTTACAGGATACTATGTACGTAGTATACATATCTTATAGCACAGGGTTGGGAGAGGAGAGGAGTTACAGGATACAATGTACTTAGTATACATATCTTATAGTACAGAGTTGGGAGAGGACGGGAGTTACAGGATACAATGTACTTAGTATACATATCTTATAGCACAGGGTTGGGAGAGGAGAGGAGTTACAGGATACAATGTACTTAGTATACATATCTTATAGTACAGGGTTGGGAGAGGAGGGGAGTTACAGGATACAATGTACTTAGTATACATATCTTATAGCACAGGGTTGGGAGAGGAGGGGAGTTACTGGATACAATGTACTTTGTATACATATCTTAAAGCACAGGGTTGGGAGAGGAGGGGCATTACAGGATACAATGTACTTAGTGCACATATCTTATAGTACAGGGTTGGGAGAGGAGGGGAGTTACAGGATACAATGTACTTAGTATACGAGTTACAGGATACAATGTACTTAGAATACATATCCTATAGCACAGGGTTGAGAGAGGAGGGGAGTTACAGGATACAATGTACTTAGTATACATATCCTATAGCACAGGGTTGGGAGAGGAGGGGAGTTGCATGATGCAATGTACTTAGTATACATATCTTATATCACAGGGTTGGGGGAGGAGGGGAGTTACAGGATACAGTGTACTTAGTATACATATCTTATAGTACAGGCTTGGGACAGGAGGGGAGTTACAGAATACAAGGTACTTAGTATACAAGTTACAGCATACAATGTACTTAGTATACATATCTTATAGCACAGGGTTGGGAGAGGAGGGGAGTTACAGGATACAACGTACTTAGTATACATATCTTATAGTACAGGGTTGGGAGAGGAGGGGAGTTACAGTATACAATGTACTTAGTATACATATCTTACAGCACAGGGTTGGGAGAGGAGGGGAGTTACAGAATACAATGTACTTAGTATACGAGTTACAGGATACAATGCACCTAGTATACGAGTTACATGATACAATGTACTTAGTATACATACCTTATAGTACAGACTTGGGAGAGGAGAGGAGTTACAGGATACAATGTACTTAGTATACATATCTTATAGTACAGGGTTGGGAGAGGAGGGGAGTTACAGGATACAATGTACGTAGTACAAGAGTTACATGATACAATGTACTTAGTATACATATCTTATAGTACAGGGTTGGGAGGGGAGGGGAGTTACAGGATACAATGTACTTAGTATACAAGTTACAGGATACCATGTACTTAGTATACATATCATATAGCACAGGTTGGGAGAGGAGGGGAGTTACAGGATACAATGTACTTAGTATACGAGTAACAGGATACAATGTACTTAGTATACATATCTTATAGTAAAGGCTTGGGACAGGAGGAGAGTTACAGGATACAATGTACTTAGTATACATATCTTATTATACAGGGTTGGGAGAGGAGGGATGTTACAGGATGCAATGTACTTAGTATACATATCTTATAGTACAGGGTTGGGAGAGGCGGGGAGTTACAGGATACAATGTACTTAGTATACATATCTTATAGTACAGGGTTGGGAGAGGAGGGGAGGTACAGGATACAATGTACTTAGTATACATATCTTATACCACATGGTTGGGAGAGGAGGGCAGTTACAGCATACAATTTACTTAGTATACATATCTTATAGTACATGCTTGGGACAGGAGGGGAGTTACAGGATACAATGTACTTAGTATACATATCTTATAGTACAGACTTGGGACAGAAATGGAGTTACAGTATACAAGGTACTTAGTATAGAAGTTACAGCAAACAATGTACTTAGTATGCATATCTTATAGTACAGGGCTGGAAGAGGAGGGGAGTTACAGGATACAATTTACTTAGTATACATATATTATATTACAGGGTTGGGAGAGGAGGGGAGTTACAGGATGCAATGTACTTAGTATACATATCTTATAGTACATGGTTGGGAGAGGAGGGGAGATACAGGATACAATGTACTTAGTATACATATCTTATAGTACAGGGTTGGGACAGGAGGGGAGTTACAGGATACAATGTACTTTGTATACATATCTTATAGTACAAGGTTGGGGGAAGAGGGGAATAACAGGATACAACGTACTTAGTATACGAGTTACAGGATACAATTTACTTAGTATACATATCTTATAGCACAGGGTTGGGAGAGGAGGGGAGTTACAGGATACAATGTACTTAGTATACGAGTTACAGGATACAATATACTTAGTATACATATCTTATAGCACAGGGTTGGGAGAGGAGAGAAGTTACAGGATACAATGTACTTAGTATACGAGTTACAAGATACAGTGTACTTAATATACATATCTCATAGTACAGAGTTGGGAGAGGAGAGGAGTTACAGGATACAGTGTACTTAATATACATATCTTATAGTACAAGGTTGGGAGAGGAGGGGAGTTACAGGATACAATGTACTTGGTATACATATCATATAGTACAGAGTTGGGAGAGGAGAGGAGTTACAGGATACAAAGTGCTTAGTATACATATCTTATAGTACAGGGTTGGGAGAGGAGGGGAGTTACAGGATACAATGTACTTAGTATACAAGTTACAGGATACAATGTACTTAGTATACATATCTTATAGTACAGGGTTGGGAGAGGATGGGAGTTACAGGATACAATTTACTTAGTATACATATATTATATTACAGGGTTGGGAGAGGAGGGGAGTTACAGAATACATCGTACTTAGTATACATATCTTATAGTACATGTTTGGGAGAGGAGGGGAGTTACAGGATACAATGTTCTTAGTATACATATCTTATAGTACACGGTTGGGACAGGAGGGGAGTTACAGGATACAATGTACTTTGTATACATATCTTATAGTACAAGGTTGGGGGAGGAGGGGAATAACAGGATACAATGCACTTAGTATACGAGTTACAGGATACAATGTACTTAGTGTACATATCTTATAGCACAAGGTTGGGAGAGGAGGGGAGTTACAGGATACAATGTACTTAGTATACGAGTTACAGGATACAATGTACTTAGTATACATATTTTATAGCACAGGGTTTGGAGAGGAGAGAAGTTACAGGATACAATGTACTTAGTATACGAGTTACAGGATACAGTGTACTTAATATACATATTTTATAGTACAGAGTGGGGAGAGGAGAGGAGTTACAGGATACAATGTACTTAGTATACATATCTTATAGTACAGGGTTGGGAGAGGAGGGGAGATACAGGATACAATGTACTTAGTATACAAGTTACAGGATACAATGTACATAGTATACATATCATATAGCACAGGTTGGGAGAGGAGGGGAGTTACAGGATACAATGTACTTGGTATACGAGTTACAGGATACAATTTACTTAGTATACATATCTTATAGTACAGGCTTGGGACAGAAGAGGAGTTACAGGATACAATGTACTTAGTATACATATCTTATAGTACAGAGTTGGGAGAGGAGGGATGTTACAGGATGCAATGTACTTAGTATACAAGTTACAGGATACAATGTACTTAGTATACATATCATATAGCACAGGTTGGGAGAGGAGGGGAGTTACAGGATACAATGTACTTAGTATACAAGTTACAGGATACAATGTACTTAGTATACATATCATATAGCACAGGTTGGGAGAGGAGGGGAGTTACAGGATACAATGTACTTAGTATACAAGTTACAGGATACAATTTACTTAGTATACATATCTTATAGTACAGGGTTGGGAGAGGAGGGGAGTTACAGGATACAATGTACTTAGTATACATATCTTATAGTACAGGGTTGGGAGAGGAGGGATGTTACAGGATGCAATGTACTTAGTATACATATCTTATAGTACAGGGTTGGGAGAGGGGAGTTACAGGATACAATGTACTTAGTATACATACCTTATAGTACAGGGTTGGGAGAGGAGGGAGTTGCAGGATACAATGTACTTAGTATACATATCTTATACCACATGGTTGGGAGAGGAGGGGAGTTACAGGATACAATGTACTTAGTATACATATCTTATAGTACAGGCTTGGCACAGGAGGAGAGTTACAGGATACAAGGTACTTAGTATACAAGTTACAGCATACAATGTACTTAGTATACATATCTTATAGTACAGGGCTGGGAGAGGAGGGGAGTTACAGGATACAATTTCCTTAGTATACATATATTATATTACAGGGTTGGGAGAGGAGGGAAGTTACAGGAGACAATGTACTTAGTATACATGTCTTATAGTACAGAGTTGGGAGAGGAGAGGAGTTACAGGATGCAATGTACTTAGTATACATATCTTATAGTACAGGGTTGGGAGAGGAGGGGAGTTACAAGATACAATGTACGTAGTATACATATCTTATAGTACAGGGTTGGGAGAGGAAGGGGGTTACAGGATACAATGTACTTAGTATACGAGTTACTTAGTATACAAGTTACAGGATACAATGCAATTAGTATACATATCTTATAGTACATGGTTGGGAGAGGAGGGGAGATACAGGATACAATGTACTTAGTATACATATCTTATAGTACAGGGTTGGGACAGGAGGGGAGTTACAGGATACAATGTACTTTGTATACATATCTTATAGTACAAGGTTGGGGGAAGAGGGGAATAACAGGATACAACGTACTTAGTATACGAGTTACAGGATACAATTTACTTAGTATACATATCTTATAGCACAGGGTTGGGAGAGGAGGGGAGTTACAGGATACAATGTACTTAGTATACGAGTTACAGGATACAATATACTTAGTATACATATCTTATAGCACAGGGTTGGGAGAGGAGAGAAGTTACAGGATACAATGTACTTAGTATACGAGTTACAAGATACAGTGTACTTAATATACATATCTCATAGTACAGAGTTGGGAGAGGAGAGGAGTTACAGGATACAGTGTACTTAATATACATATCTTATAGTACAAGGTTGGGAGAGGAGGGGAGTTACAGGATACAATGTACTTGGTATACATATCATATAGTACAGAGTTGGGAGAGGAGAGGAGTTACAGGATACAAAGTGCTTAGTATACATATCTTATAGTACAGGGTTGGGAGAGGAGGGGAGTTACAGGATACAATGTACTTAGTATACAAGTTACAGGATACAATGTACTTAGTATACATATCTTATAGTACAGGGTTGGGAGAGGATGGGAGTTACAGGATACAATTTACTTAGTATACATATATTATATTACAGGGTTGGGAGAGGAGGGGAGTTACAGAATACATCGTACTTAGTATACATATCTTATAGTACATGTTTGGGAGAGGAGGGGAGTTACAGGATACAATGTTCTTAGTATACATATCTTATAGTACACGGTTGGGACAGGAGGGGAGTTACAGGATACAATGTACTTTGTATACATATCTTATAGTACAAGGTTGGGGGAGGAGGGGAATAACAGGATACAATGCACTTAGTATACGAGTTACAGGATACAATGTACTTAGTGTACATATCTTATAGCACAAGGTTGGGAGAGGAGGGGAGTTACAGGATACAATGTACTTAGTATACGAGTTACAGGATACAATGTACTTAGTATACATATTTTATAGCACAGGGTTTGGAGAGGAGAGAAGTTACAGGATACAATGTACTTAGTATACGAGTTACAGGATACAGTGTACTTAATATACATATTTTATAGTACAGAGTGGGGAGAGGAGAGGAGTTACAGGATACAATGTACTTAGTATACATATCTTATAGTACAGGGTTGGGAGAGGAGGGGAGATACAGGATACAATGTACTTAGTATACAAGTTACAGGATACAATGTACGTAGTATACATATCATATAGCATAGGTTGGGAGAGTAGGGGAGTTACAGGATACAATGTACTTGGTATACGAGTTACAGGATACAATTTACTTAGTATACATATCTTATAGTACAGGCTTGGGACAGAAGAGGAGTTACAGGATACAATGTACTTAGTATACATATCTTATAGTACAGAGTTGGGAGAGGAGGGATGTTACAGGATGCAATGTACTTAGTATACAAGTTACGGGATACAATGTACTTAGTATACATATCATATAGCACAGGTTGGGAGAGGAGGGGAGTTACAGGATACAATGTACTTAGTATACAAGTTACAGGATACAATGTACTTAGTATACATATCATATAGCACAGGTTGGGAGAGGAGGGGAGTTACAGGATACAATGTACTTAGTATACAAGTTACAGGATACAATTTACTTAGTATACATATCTTATAGTACAGGGTTGGGAGAGGAGGGGAGTTACAGGATACAATGTACTTAGTATACATATCTTATAGTACAGGGTTGGGAGAGGAGGGATGTTACAGGATGCAATGTACTTAGTATACATATCTTATAGTACAGGGTTGGGAGAGGCGGGGAGTTACAGGATACAATGTACTTAGTATACATATCTTATAGTACAGGGTTGGGAGAGGAGGGGAGTTGCAGGATACAATGTACTTAGTATACATATCTTATACCACATGGTTGGGAGAGGAGGGGAGTTACAGGATACAATGTACTTAGTATACATATCTTATAGTACAGGCTTGGCACAGGAGGAGAGTTACAGGATACAAGGTACTTAGTATACAAGTTACAGCATACAATGTACTTAGTATACATATCTTATAGTACAGGGCTGGGAGAGGAGGGGAGTTACAGGATACAATTTCCTTAGTATACATATATTATATTACAGGGTTGGGAGAGGAGGGAAGTTACAGGAGAGAATGTACTTAGTATACATGTCTTATAGTACAGAGTTGGGAGAGGAGAGGAGTTACAGGATGCAATGTACTTAGTATACATATCTTATAGTACAGGGTTGGGAGAGGAGGGGAGTTACAAGATACAATGTACGTAGTATACATATCTTATAGTACAGGGTTGGGAGAGGAAGGGGGTTACAGGATACAATGTACTTAGTATACGAGTTACTTAGTATACAAGTTACAGGATACAATGCAATTAGTATACATATCTTATAGTACATGGTTGGGAGAGGAGGGGAGTTACAGGATACAATGTACTTAGTATACATATCTTATAGTACAGGGTTGGGAGAGGAGGGGAGTTGCAGGATACAATGTACTTAGTATACATATCTTATAGTACAGGGTTGGGAGAGGAGGGGAGTTACAGGATACAATGTACTTAGTATACATATATTATATTACAGGGTTGGGAGAGGAGGGGAGTTACAGGATGCAATGTACTTAGTATACATATCTTATAGTACAGAGTTGGGAGAGGAGGGGAGTTACACGATGCAATGTACTTAGTATACATATCTTATAGTATAGAGCTGGGAGAGGAGGGGAGTTACAGGATACAATGTACTTAGTATACATATCTTATAGTACAGGGTTGAGAGGGGAGGTGAGTTACAGGATACAATGTACTTAGTATACGAGTTACAGAATACAATGTACTTAGTATACATATCTTATAGTACAGGGTTGGGAGAGGAGGAGAGTTACAGGATACAATGTACTTAGTATACATATCTTATACCACACTATTGTACAGGCTTGGGACAGGAGGGGAGTTACAGGATACAAGGCACTTAATATACAAGTTACAGCATACAATGTACTTAGTATACATATCTTATAGTACAGGGCTGGGAGAGGAGGGGAGTTACAGGATACAATTTACTTAGTATACATATGTTATAGTACAGGCTTGGGACAGGAGGGGAGTTACAGGATACAATGTACTTAGTATACATATCTTATAGTACAGGCTTGGCACAGGAGGGGAGTTACAGGATACAATGTACTTTGTATACATATCTTATAGTACAGGGTTGGGAAAGGAGGGGAGTTACAGGATACAATGTACTTAGTATACAAGTTACAGGATACAATGTACTTAGTATACATATCATATAGCACAGGTTGGGAGAGGAGAGGAGTTACAGGATACAATGTACTTAGTATACATATCTTATAGTACAGGGTTGGGAGAGGAGGAGAGTTACAGGATACAATGTACTTAGTATACATATCTTATACCACACTATCGTACAGGCTTGGGACAGGAGGGGAGTTACAGGATACAAGGCACTTAATATACAAGTTACAGCATACAATGTACTTAGTATACATATCTTATAGTACAGGGCTGGGAGAGGAGGGAGTTACAGGATACAATTTACTTAGTATACATATGTTATAGTACAGGCTTGGGACAGGAGGGGAGTTACAGGATACAATGTACTTAGTATACATATCTTATAGTACAGGGTTGGGAGAGGAGGGATGTTGCAGGATGCAATGTACT
Organism: Protopterus annectens; assembly: GCF_019279795.1. Classification (NCBI taxonomy): domain Eukaryota; kingdom Metazoa; phylum Chordata; order Ceratodontiformes; family Protopteridae; genus Protopterus; species Protopterus annectens. Next base: position 42,605,031 of record NC_056748.1, on the reverse strand, counting down.
TAGTATACATATCTTATAGTACAGGGTTGGGAGAGGTGGGGAGTTACAGGATACAATGTACTTAGTATACATATCTTATAGTACAGGGTTGGGAGAGGAGGGGAGTTACAGGATACAATGTTCTTAGTATACATATCTTATACCACACTATAGTACAGGCTTGGGACAGGAGGGGAGTTACAGGATACAAGGTACTTAGTATACAAGTTACAGCATACAATGTACTTAGTATACATATCTTACAGTACAGGGCTGGGAGAGGAGGGGAGTTACAGCATACAATTTACTTAGTATACATATATTATATTACAGGGTTCGGAGAGGAGGGGAGTTACAGGAGACAATGTACTTAGTATACATGTCTTATAGTACTGAGTTGGGAGAGGAAGGGAGTTACAGGATACAATGTACTTAGTATACATATCTTATAGTGCAGGGTTGGGAGAGGAGGGGAGTTACAAGATACAATGTACGTGGTATACATATCTTATAGTACAGGGTTGGGAGAGGAGGGGAGTTTCAGGATACAATGTACTTAGTATACGAGTTACTTAGTATACGAGTTACAGGATACAATGCAATTAGTATACGTATCTTATAGTACATGGTTGGGAGAGGAGGGGAGTCACAGGATACAATGTACTTAGTATACGAGTTACAGGATACAATGTACTTAGTATACATATCTTATAGTACAGGGTTGGGAGAGGAGGGGAGTTACAGGATACAGTGTACTTGGTATACATATATTATATTACAGGGTTGGGAGAGGAGGGCAGTTCCAGCATACAATGTCTTAGTATACATATCTTATACCACACTATTGTACAGGCTTGGGACAGGAGGGGAGTTACAGGATACAAGGCACTTAATATACAAGTTACAGCATACAATGTACTTAGTATACATATCTTATAGTACAGGGCTGGGAGAGGAGGGGAGTTACAGGATACAATTTACTTAGTATACATATGTTATAGTACAGGCTTGGGACAGGAGGGGAGTTACAGGATACAATGTACTTAGTATACATATCTTATAGTACAGGCTTGGCACAGGAGGGGAGTTACAGGATACAATGTACTTTGTATACATATCTTATAGTACAGGGTTGGGAAAGGAGGGGAGTTACAGGATACAATGTACTTAGTATACAAGTTACAGGATACAATGTACTTAGTATACATATCATATAGCACAGGTTGGGAGAGGAGAGGAGTTACAGGATACAATGTACTTAGTATACATATCTTATAGTACAGGGTTGGGAGAGGAGGAGAGTTACAGGATACAATGTACTTAGTATACATATCTTATACCACACTATCATCGCACAGGCTTGGGACAGGAGGGGAGTTACAGGATACAAGGCACTTAATATACAAGTTACAGCATACAATGTACTTAGTATACATATCTTATAGTACAGGGCTGGGAGAGGAGGGGAGTTACAGGATACAATTTACTTAGTATACATATGTTATAGTACAGGCTTGGGACAGGAGGGGAGTTACAGGATACAATGTACTTAGTATACATATCTTATAGTACAGGGTTGGGAGAGGAGGGATGTTGCAGGATGCAATGTACTTAGTATACATATCTTATAGTACAGGGTTGGGAGAGGTGGGGAGTTACAGGATACAATGTACTTAGTATACATATCTTATAGTACAGGGTTGGGAGAGGAGGGGAGTTACAGGATACAATGTTCTTAGTATACATATGTTATACCACACTATAGTACAGGCTTGGGACAGGAGGGGAGTTACAGGATACAAGGTACTTAGTATACAAGTTACAGCATACAATGTACTTAGTATACATATCTTACAGTACAGGGCTGGGAGAGGAGGGGAGTTACAGCATACAATTTACTTAGTATACATATATTATATTACAGGGTTCGGAGAGGAGGGGAGTTACAGGAGACAATGTACTTAGTATACATGTCTTATAGTACTGAGTTGGGAGAGGAGGGGAGTTACAGGATACAATGTACTTAGTATACATATCTTATAGTGCAGGGTTGGGAGAGGAGGGGAGTTACAAGATACAATGTACGTGGTATACATATCTTATAGTACAGGGTTGGGAGAGGAGGGGAGTTTCAGGATTCAATGTACTTAGTATACGAGTTACTTAGTATACGAGTTACAGGATACAATGCAATTAGTATACGTATCTTATAGTACATGGTTGGGAGAGGAGGGGAGTCACAGGATACAATGTACTTAGTATACGAGTTACAGGATACAATGTACTTAGTATACATATCTTATAGTACAGGGTTGGGAGAGGAGGGGAGTTACAGGATACAGTGTACTTGGTATACATATATTATATTACAGGGTTGGGAGAGGAGGGCAGTTCCAGCATACAATGTCTTAGTATACATATCTTATAGTACAGGCTTGGGACAGGAGGGGAGTTACAGGATACAATGCAATTAGTATACATATCTTATAGTACATGGTTGGGAGAGGAGGGGAGTTACAGGATACAATGTACTTAGTATACGAGTTACATGATACAATGTACTTAGTATACATATCTTATAGTACAGGGTTGGGAGAGGAGGGGAGTTACAGGATACTGTGTACTTGGTATACATATATTATATTACAGGGTTGGGAGAGGAGGGGAGTTACAGGATGCAATGTACTTAGAATTAATATCTTATAGTACAGAGTTGGGAGAGGACGGGAGTTACGGGATACAATGTACTTAGTATACATATCTTATAGTACAGAGTTGGGAGAGGAGGGAAGTTACAGGATACAATGTACTTAGTATACATATCTTATAGTACAGAGTTGGGAGAGGAGGGGAGTTACAGGATACAATGTACGTAGTATGCATATCTTATAGTACAGAGTTGTGACAGGAAGGGAGTTACAGGATACAATGTACTTAGTATACATATCTTATGGTTAGAGAGGAGGCGAGTTACAGGTTACAATGTACTTAGTATACATATCTTATAGTACAGGGTTAGGAGAGGAGGGGAGTTACAGGATGCAATGTACTTAGTATATGAGTTACAGGATACAATGTACTTAGTAACATATCTTATAGTACAGGGTTGGGAGAGGAGGGCAGTTCCAGGATACAATGTCTTAGTATACATATCTTATAGTACAGGCTTGGGACAGGAGGGGAGTTACAAGATACAATGTACTTAGTATACATATCTTATAGTACAGGCTTGGGACAGGAGGGGAGTTACAAGATACAATGTACTTAGTATACATATCTTATAGTACAGGGTTGGGAGAGAAGGGGAGTTACAGGAAGCAATGTACGTAGTATACATATCTTATAGTACAGGGTTGGGAGAGGAGGGGAGTTACAGGATGCAATGTACTTAGTATACATATCTTATAGTACAGGGTTGGGAGAGGAGGGGAGTTACAGGATACAATGTACTTAGTGTACATATCTTATAGTACAGAGTTGGGAGAGGAGGGGAGTTACAGGATACAATGTTCTTAGTATACATATCTTATAGCACAGGGTTGGGAGAGGAGGGGAGTTACAGGATGCAATGTACTTAGTATACATATCTTATAGTACAGGGTTGGGAGAGAAGGGGAGTTACAGGAAGCAATGTACTTAGTATATATATCTTATAGTACATGGTTGGGAGAGGAGGGGAGTTACAGGATACAATGAACTTAGTATACGAGTTACTTAGTATACGAGTTGCAGGATACAATGCAATTAGTATACATATCTTATAGTACATGGTTGGGAGAGCAGGGGAGTTACAGGATACAATGTACTTAGTATACGCGTTACATGATACAATGTACTTAGTATACATATCTTATAGTACAGGGTTGGGAGCGGAGGGGAGTTACAGGATACAATGTACTTAGTATACATATCTTATAGTACAGGGTTGGGAGAGGAGAGGAGTTACAGGATACAATGTACTTAGTATACATATCTTATAGTACAGGGTTGGGAGAGAAGGGGAGTTACAGGAAGCAATGTACGTAGTATACATATCTTATAGTACAGGGTTGGGAGAGGAGGGGAGTTACAGGATGCAATGTACTTAGTGCACATATCTTATAGTACAGAGTTGGGAGAGGAGGGGAGTTACAGGATACAATGTTCTTAGTATACATATCTTATAGCACAGGGTTGGGAGAGGAGGGGAGTTACAGAATACAATGTACTTAGTATACATATCTTATAGTACAGAGTTGGGAGAGGAGGGGAGTTACAGGATACAATGTACTTAGTATACATATCTTATAGCACAAGGTTGGGAGAGGAGGGGAGTTACAGTATACAATGTACTTAGTATATATATCTTATAGTACATGGTTGGGAGAGGAGGGGAGTTACAGGATACAATGAACTTAGTATACGAGTTACTTAGTATACGAGTTGCAGGATACAATGCAATTAGTATACATATCTTATAGTACATGGTTGGGAGAGCAGGGGAGTTACAGGATACAATGTACTTAGTATACGCGTTACATGATACAATGTACTTAGTATACATATCTTATAGTACAGGGTTGGGAGCGGAGGGGAGTTACAGGATACAATGTACTTAGTATACATATATTATATTACAGGGTTGGGAGAGGAGGGGAGTTACAGCATGCAATGTACTTAGTATACGTATCTTATATTACAGAGTTGGGAGAGGAGGGGAGGTGCAAGATACAATGTACTTGGTATACATATCTTATAGTACAGAGTTGGGAGAGGAGGGGAGTTACAGGATACAATGTACTTAGTATACATATCTTATAGTACAGAGTTGGGAGAGGAGGGAGTTACAGGATACAATGTACTTAGTATACATATCTTATAGTACAGAGTTGGGAGAGGAGATGAATTGCAGGATACAATGTACTTAGTATACATATCTTATAGTACAGAGTTGGGAGAAGAGGGAAGTTACAGGATACAATGTACTTAGTATACATATATTATATTACAGGGTTGGGAGAGGAGGGGAGTTACAGCATGCAATGTACTTAGTATACATATCTTATATTACAGAGTTGGGAGAGGAGGGGAGTTGCAAGATACAATGTACTTGGTATACATATCTTATAGTACAGAGTTGGGAGAGGAGGGGAGTTACAGGATACAATGGATGTAGTATGCATATCTTATAGTACAGAGTTGTGACAGGAAGGGAGTTACAGGATACAATGTACTTAGTATACATATCTTATAGTACAGGGTTTGGAGAGGAGGGCAGTTCCAGGATACAATGTCTTAGTATACATATCTTATAGTACAGAGTTGGGAGAGTAGGGGAGTTACAGGATACAATGTACATAGTATGCATATCTTATAGTACAGGGTTGGTAGAGGAGGGGAGTTACAAGATACAATTTACGTAGTATACATATCTTATGGTTGGGAGAGGAGGCGAGTTACAGGTTACAATGTACTTGGTATACATATCTTATAGTACAGGGTTGGGAGAGGAGGGCAGTTCCAGGATACAATGTCTTAGTATACATATCGTATAGTACAGGCTTAGGACAGGAGGGGAGTTACAGGATACAATGTACTTAGTATACATATCTTATAGTACAGGGTTGGTAGAGGAGGGGAGTTACAAGATACAATGTACGTAGTATACATATCTTATAGTATAGGGTTGGGAGAGGAGGGGAGTTTCAGGATACAATGTACTTAGTATACGAGTTACAGGATACAATGCTATTAGTATACATATCTTATAGTACATGGTTGGGAGAGGAGGGGAGTTACAGGATACAATGTACTTAGTATACGAGTTACAGGATACAATGTACTTAGTATACATAGCTTATAGTACAGGGTTGGGAGAGGAGGGCAGTTCCAGGATACAGTGTCTTACTATACATATCTTATAGTACAGGCTTGGGACAGGAGGAGAGTTACAGGATACAATGTACTTAGTATACATATCTTATAGTACAGGGTTGAGAGAGGAGGGGAGTTACAAGATACAATGTACCTAGTATACATATCTTATAGTACAGGGTTGGGAGAGGAGGGGAGTTTCAGGATACAATGTACTTAGTATACGAGTTACTTAGTATACGAGTTACAGGATACAATGCAATTAGTATACGTATCTTATAGTACATAGTTGGGAGAGGAGGGGAGTCACAGGATACAATGTACTTAGTATACGAGTTACAGGATACAGTGTACTTAGTATACATATCTTATAGTACAGGGTTGGGAGAGTAGGGCAGTTCCAGCATACAATGTCTTAGTATACATATCTTATAGTACAGGCTTGGGACAGGAGGGGAGTTACAGGATACAATGCAATTAGTATACATATCTTATAGTACATGGTTGGGAAAGGAGGGGAGTTACAGGATACAATGTACTTAGTATACGAGTTACATGATACAATGTACTTACTATACATATCTTATAGTACAGGGTTGGGAGAGGAGGGGAGTTACAGGATACAATGTACTTAGTATACATATATTATATTTCAGGGTTGGGAGAGGAGGGGAGTTACAGGATGCAATGTACTTAGTATACATATCTTATAGTACAGAGTTGGGAGAGGACGGGATTTACAGGATACAGTGTACTTGGTATACATATCTTATAGTTCAGAGTTGGGAGAGGAGGGGAGTTACAGGATACAATGTACTTAGTATTAATATCTTATAGTACAGAGTTGGGAGAGGAGGGGAGTTACAGGATACAATGTACTTAGTATACATATCTTATAGTACAGAGTTGGGAGAGGAGGGGAGTTACAGGATACAATGTACTTAGTATACATATCTTATAGTACAGAGTTGAGAGAGGAGGGGAGTTACAGGATACAATGTATGTAGTATGCATATCTTATAGTACAGAGTTGTGACAAGAAGGGAGTTACAGGATACAATGTACTTAGTATACATATCTTATGGTTGTAGAGGAGGCGAGTTACAGGTTATAATGTACTTAGTATACATATCTTATAGTACAGGGTTAGGAGAGGAGGGGAGTTACAGGATGCAATGTACTTAGTATACGAGTTACAGGATACAATGTACTTAGTATACATATCTTATAGTACAGGGTTGGGAGAGGAGGGCAGTTCCAGGATACAATGTCTTAGTATACATATCTTATAGTACAGGCTTGGGACAGGAGGGGAGTTACAAGATACAATGTACTTAGTATACATATCTTATAGTACAGGGTTGGGACTGGAGGGGAGTTACAGGATGTAATGTACTTAGTATACATATCTTATAGTACAGGGTTAGGAGAGGAGGGGAGTTACAGGAAGCAATGTACGTAGTATACATATCTTATAGTACAGGATTGGGAGAGGAGGGGAGTTACAGGATGCAATGTACTTAGTGTACATATATTATAGTACAAAGTTGGGAGAGGAGGGGAGTTACAGGATACAATGTACTTAGTATACATATCTTATAGCACAGGGTTGGGAGAGGAGGGGAGTTACAGAATACAATGTACTTAGTATACATATCTTATAGTACAGAGTTGGGAGAGGAGGGGAGTTACAGGATACAATGTACTTAGTATACATATCTGGTAGTACAGGGTTGGGAGAGGAGGGGAGTTACAGGATACAATGTACTTAGTATACATATCTTATAGCACAGGGTTTGGAGAGGAGGGGAGTTACAGGATACAATGTACTTAGTATACATATCTTAAAGCACAGGGTTGGGAGAGGAGGGGAGTTACAGGATACAATGTACTTAGTATACATATCTTATAGCACAGGGTTGGGAGAGGAGGGGAGTTACAGGATACAATGTACGTAGTATACATATCTTATAGTACAGGGTTGGGAGAGGAGGGGAGTTACAGGATACAATGTACTTAGTATACATATCTTATAGCACAGGGTTGGGAGAGGAGGGGAGTTACAGGATACAATGTACGTAGTATACATATCTTATAGTACAGGGTTGGGAGAGGAGGGGAGTTACAGGATACAATGTACTTAGTATACATATCTTATAGCACAGGGTTGGGAGAGGAGGGGAGTTACAGGATACAATGTACGTAGTATACATATCTTATAGTACAGGGTTGGGAGAGGAGGGGAGTTGCAGGATGCAATGTACTTAGTATACATATCTTCACAGGTTACACTCCTGAGAAAAATTACAGTAAATTCACATTGACACACATTGCAGGTGTCACACGGTACGTACAGACCAGCTGCAAGGCAGTGTGAAAGTGTGCATTATCATCATATAGTGCTACATAGATAAATCCCCTGATTGGGTAGTGTATGGGATATAAAAGGCACACTGGCCTGATTGTACATAGAGTTGTATGAACTTACAGCTCTCCTTAAGATTGCACTATATTGCTTGTAGGAGCCATGAGACTGTTTAATATATCCTCATCCGTATGGAGTCTATGACCTGCCCAGGCATGTGCTGTTCTCTCTGCAGTTATTCTTGTGTGTTCACAGTCAGGCCATGACCTGCCCTGGCATGTGCTGCACTCTCTGCAGTTATTCATAGCTCACAGACTCAGTCTGCCTATAAGCCACAGCCCATAAGGCAAAACAACGTACCCAACACACTAGTCATAGTTGACTCTATAGTCAGGCACACTGATATCCCAATCACCAGGCGAAACAAGGAGAAGGTTACTGTCAGCTGCCTGTCAGTTGCCAGGATCTGCCACATAACCCATGCACTCAGGTAACTCCACAAAAAGTACAAATATGACTCTGCCATTGTCCATGTTGGTGTGAACAACCTGAGATGTACCTCCCTGGACTACATGAAAAGAGACTTGGAAGAGCTCTCAGATCTTGTAGCCCAGGCAGGTATGACCCTATCCATGAGTAGCATCCTGCTGTTGCCCAGAATGATACTGCAGTACAAGGACAAAATGATTGACTTCAACAATTGGCTAAGCTTCTGGTGTTATTCTAAGGGGATCCAGTATCTGTCTGCCTGGGATGACATGGTCGACAGACCATGATGCTTTGCTAAAGATGGCCTGCAACTGTCGCCCCTGGGATTCCGGATACTGTCTAAGATTCTTGCCGCCCCATAGTGCCTTTTTTAGGCAAGGTTCAAATGACAAATTCACCACTGTAACAGGAACAGGCAAGCAGAAACTGAGGGTAATGCTACTCATTGCTAGAAGTCTAAATCTCAAAATGCACTCACTCAAGGCACTCTGTAAATGGAGAACATCGGTATCTGTGCAGTGACTGAGACCTGGTTCAAGGCTCTAGAGAGCACTCCTGCATTACCAGGCTATAACTCATACCACACTTTTCGGCCATCTAACCTGGACCAAAACACCAAAGACAGAGCTGTGTCCATATTCATTAAGGATATCCACATCTCCAGGCTAGTTGTGCAGCGTAATGCAGCTGAGGTTATCCAAGTGCAACTAACTCTGAGCAAACCTGCAATCCAAATTGTAGCTTGCTACAGATCCCCCACCATGCCCAGGGATTCCCACTCCTCTTTTATTGATATACTGGAAAATATTAGGGTTCAACCAAACTCCCTAATAATGGGCAATTTCAACTATCCCACCATTAACTGGGAAAACTACTCATGTACCAACTCCTTCGCTCAACGCTTTCTGGAATTCATAAATTCCAAAGCCCTGGATCAACTTATCCACACCCCCACCGAGGCAACAATATCCTAGACCTAGTCATTACCAATATGAGTGACTGGTGTTCCATACCTGAAGTCAACTCCTCATTGGTCAGATCCGACCATAAGCTAATCAACCTAGATATCCACATCTTGCCCCCACCCACCATTAAGGAAACCACAGCAAAAATTTCTCCAAAGCCAACTTCATGCTTCTTAAGACAGAAGTGGCAGACTTCATGACACCCATGCAGATGGACAGTACAGTTACGACTGCTGAATCCTACACAAATGCACTCTATAAGCACTTACATGAGTGCATGGATCATGCTATCCCAAACAGGACCAAGACGCTATCATCCAAAAAGGAAGCCAGTCTGGTTGTCCACTGCCATAAACAAACTCTACAACAGAAGGAAGAAACTGTTGCAAAAGAGAGTAAAATCCCATGAGTGGAGGAGCTCCCTGGTGAGCATCAGTAAGAAGCTGAGATCCCTTATAAGATCCTCCAAAGCTAGCTATGAAAACAAAATCACCACTGATTCTATGGGCAACCACAAAGCATTCTATTGCTATGTCAGGAATCTCAATGGCAGCACCCAGATCTGCTCTGAGTTACAACACAACTGCACGAAAATTACAGAACCAAATGATATTGCCAACATCCTGGCAGATAGGGTCAGTGCTAACTTTACCCCCCTCACACCCCCTAAAGGGCCCATATCTATAAAGGAAGAATGCAGAGTCCCTGTAATCACATCTATGCAGGTAAAAGCTGCACACTCTAAAACCAAAAACACAGCATCCATGGGACCGGACAACATCCCAGGCTGCATTTTAAAAGAACTTCAGAGCGAACTGGCTCCCCACCTAAGCACCATGCTCAATCATAGTCTCACGTCAGGCTTTGTGCCCACTGAATGGTGCACAGCAACAGTCATCCCACTCCACAAAGGGGGAGCCACCACTAATCCTGGGAACTATCTCCCTATTAATCTGACGAGCCTGGTCTGCAAGACCATGGAACTCATAAACAAAGACATTGGTAACCTCCAAACTCTGGGCCCCACCCAGTTTGGGTTTGTGATCATGCCTTCTGAACCTGATCGACTTCTTTGAGGCCATCACCAAAGCCGTAGATGAGGGTAAGGTGGTTCACATAGCCTATCTTGACCTTGCCAAGGCTTTCGACACCATCCCCCATTCTGGAATTATAGTTAAACTCTCTAAACTAAGTATAGATCCCTACATCACACGATGGGTTACCAGCTGGCTCTCTGACAGAACCCACACTGTAAAAGTTGCAGACTCCAAATCTGACTTCAAACCAGTGACAAGTGGAGTACCACAGGGTTCAGTCCTGGGACCTCTCCTGTTTGGTATCTACTTCTCTGAAGTACAGGCTAACACAGAAGGCCTCTGGCTAATGACGTTTGAAGATGACTGCAAACTAGGAGCCATAGTTGAGTCCCCAAATGATGTGAACATCCTACAGAAGTGTCTCACTCAGACAGATGCCTGGTGTCAGAGACATGGCCTCAAGCTCAATGCCAAAAAGTGCATAAAAATCCCCTTTGGTAAAAACTCTGTACCCTTGAAGTACCACATAAATGGCAGTCTACTTAATGCCGAATGTGTGATAAGAGACCTTGGGACCTAGGTAGATAGTGGTCTCTCCTTTAATTATCACATCGCCACAGTAGTCAGGAAATCCTTCTATGTGATAGACCTCATCACAAAAGGGTTCTCAGCCAGGAAAAAAGACGTTATTGTTCCCCTCTACTCGGTACTGATTAGACTCATTATAGAGTACAACACCCCTTTTGGAATGTACCTCACAAGACATCTGCAGCAGCTGAAAGGGCCACAGAAGTACCTCACAAAGAGGATTACTGACCTCAAACAGACACCCTACACTGACTGTCTCAAAAAACTCCAGCTTTACTCCATAGCATATTGCCTACTCCGAGGTGATCTCAGCCTAACATATAAAGCTATGTTAAATCTAGAGCCATTGGACATGTTACACCTAAAGAAATCCCAATCCCACTGAGCTACATCCCTCCAAGCTACACGTTCTAGGGACCCAAACCTTGTCACCACAATAAACAGGACATGCTGGTGGGATAGATTCCTGTCCCAGAGACTTCTATACTCTGGAACAAGCTACCCATCTATTTCAAGTAAAGTTCCTCATTAACACTCTTCGAGAAAAATCTTGATGAGTGGATGGGAAATAGGAAATACACCATGGGGATCACTATTATGGCTCTGCTCAACAGGGGCCCAGGACATTAAGTTTCTTGGGTGGTATAAGGCAGGCAACCTTGTCAGCTAGGCTTACTTAGGCCCTTGGGCTGATAGCCTAGTACCTACCTATGCACCCATGAACCTATGTGTCTTCAGAGTCAGTCCATGACCTGCCCAGGCATGTGCTGTGTTCCCTGCAGTTATTAATGTGTGTTCACAGTCAGGCTGTGACCTGCCCAGGGATATGCTGCACTCTCTGCAGTATTCATGTGTGTTCACAGTCAGACTGTGACCTGCCCAGGGATATGCTGCGCTCTCTGCAGTTATTCATGTGTGTTCACAGTCAGGCTGTGACCTGCCCAGGGATATGCTGCACTCTCTGCAGTTATTCATGTGTGCTCACAGTCAGGCTGTGACCTGCCCAGGGATATGCTGCGCTCTCTGCAGTATTCATGTGTGTTCACAGTCAGGCTGTGACCTGCCCAGGGATATGCTGCGCTCTCTGCAGTTATTCATGTGTGTTCACAGTCAGGCTGTGACCTGCCCAGGGATATGCTGCGCTCTCTGCAGTATTCATGTGTGCTCACAGTCAGGCTGTGACCTGCCCAGAGATATGCTGCACTCTCTGCAGTTATTCATGTGTGTTCACAGTCAGTCTGTGACCTGCCCAGGGATATGCTGCCCTCTCTGCAGTATTCATGTGTGTTCACAGTCAGGCTGTGACCTGCCCAGGCATGATCTGTGTTCTCTGCAGTTATTCATGTGTGTTCACAGTCAGGCTGTGACATGCCCAGGGATATGCTGCGCTCTCTGCAGAATTCATGTGTGTTCACTGTCAGGCTGTGACCTGCCCAGGGATATGCTGCGCTCTCTGCAGTATTCATGTGTGTTCACAGTCAGGCTGTGACCTGCCCAGGGATATGTTGCTCTCTCTGCAGTATTCATGTGTGTTCATAGTCAGGCTGTGACCTGTCCAGGGATATGCTGTGCTCTCTGCAGTTATTCATGTGTGTTCACAGTCAGGCTGTGACCTGCCCAGGGATATGCTGTGTTCTCTGCAGTATTCATGTGTATTCGCAGTCAGGCTGTAACCTGCCCAGGCATGTGCTGCACTCTCTGCAGTATTCATGTGTGTTCACAGTCAGGCTGTGACCTGCCCAGGGATATGCTGCACTCTCTGCAGTATTCATGTGTGTTCACAGTCAGTCTGTGACCTGCCCAGGCATGTGCTGTGTTCTCTGCAGTTATTCATGTGTGTTCAGTCAGGCTGTGACCTGCCCAGGCATGATCAGTGTTCTCTGCAGTTAATCATGTGTGTTCATAGTCAGGCTGTGACCTGCCCAGGGATATGCTGTGGTCTCTGCAGTATTCATGTGTGTTCACAGTCAGGCTGTGACCTGCCCAGGGATATGCTGCACTCTCTGCAGTATTCATGTGAGTTCACAGTCAGGCTGTGACCTGCCCAGGGATATGCTATGCTCCCTGCAGTATTCATGTGTGTCCACAGTCAGGCTGTGACCTGCCCAGGGATATGCTGCACTCTCTGCAGTATTCATGTGTGTTCACCGTCAGGCTGTGACCTGCCCAGGGATATGCTGTGCTCTCTGCAGTATTCATGTGTGTTCACAGTCAGTCTGTGACCTGCCCAGGCATGATCTGTGTTCTCTGCAGTTATTCATGTGTGTTCACAGTCAGGCTGTGACCTGCCCAGGGATATGCTGCGCTCTCTGCAGTATTCATGTGTGTTCACTGTCAGGCTGTGACCTGCCCAGGGATATGCTGCGCTCTCTGCAGTATTCATGTGTGTTCACAGTCAGTCTGTGACCTGCCCAGGGATATGCTGCCCTCTCTGCAGTATTCATGTGTGTTCACAGTCAGGCTGTGACCTGCCCAGGCATGATCTGTGTTCTCTGCAGTTATTCATGTGTGTTCACAGTCAGGCTGTGACATGCCCAGGGATATGCTGCGCTCTCTGCAGAATTCATGTGTGTCCACTGTCAGGCTGTGACCTGCCCAGGGATATGCTGCGCTCTCTGCAGTATTCATGTGTGTTCACAGTCAGGCTGTGACCTGCCCAGGGATATGTTGCACTCTCTGCAGTATTCATGTGTGTTCATAGTCAGGCTGTGACCTGTCCAGGGATATGCTGTGCTCTCTGCAGTTATTCATGTGTGTTCACAGTCAGGCTGTGACCTGCCCAGGGATATGCTGTGTTCTCTGCAGTATTCATGTGTATTCGCAGTCAGGCTGTAACCTGCCCAGGCATGTGCTGCGCTCTCTGCAGTATTCATGTGTGTTCACAGTCAGGCTGTGACCTGCCCAGGGATATGCTGCACTCTCTGCAGTATTCATGTGTGTTCACAGTCAGTCTGTGACCTGCCCAGGCATGTGCTGTGTTCTCTGCAGTTATTCATGTGTGTTCAGTCAGGCTGTGACCTGCCCAGGCATGATCAGTGTTCTCTGCAGTTAATCATGTGTGTTCATAGTCAGGCTGTGACCTGCCCGGGGATATGCTGTGGTCTCTGCAGTATTCATGTGTGTTCACAGTCAGGCTGTGACCTGCCCAGGGATATGCTGCACTCTCTGCAGTATTCATGTGTGTTCACAGTCAGGCTGTGACCTGCCCAGGGATATGCTATGCTCCCTGCAGTATTCATGTGTGTCCACAGTCAGGCTGTGACCTGCCCAGGGATATGCTGTGCTCTCTGCAGTATTCATGTGTGTTCACCGTCAGGCTGTGACCTGCCCAGGGATATGCTGTGCTCTCTGCAGTATTCATGTGTGTTCACAGTCAGTCTGTGACCTGCCCAGGCATGATCTGTGTTCTCTGCAGTTATTCATGTGTGTTCACAGTCAGGCTGCGACCTGCCCAGGGATATGCTGCGCTCTCTGCAGTATTCATGTGTGTTCACTGTCAGGCTATGACCTGCCCAGGGATATGCTGCGCTCTCTCCAGTATTCATGTGTGTTCACAGTCAGGCTGTGACCTGTCCAGGGATATGTTGCACTCTCTGCAGTATTCATGTGTGTTCATAGTCAGGCTGTGACCTGTCCAGGGATATGCTGTGCTCTCTGCAGTTATTCATGTGTGTTCACAGTCAGGCTGTGACCTGCCCAGGGATATGCTGTGTTCTCTGCAGTATTCATGTGTATTTGCAGTCAGGCTGTAACCTGCCTAGGCATGTGCTGTGCTCTCTGCAGTATTCATGTGTGTTCACAGTCAGGCTGTGACCTGCCCAGGGATATGCTGCACGCTCTGCAGTATTCATGTGTGTTCACAGTCAGTCTGTGACCTGCCCAGGCATGTGCTGTGTTCTCTGCAGTTATTCATGTGTGTTCAGTCAGGCTGTGACCTGCCCAGGCATGATCAATGTTCTCTGCAGTTAATCATGTGTGTTCATAGTCAGGCTGTGACCTGCCCAGGGATACGCTGTGCTCTCTGCAGTATTCATGTGTGTTCACAGTCAGGCTGTGACCTGCCCAGGGATATGCTACGCTCCCTGCAGTATTCATGTGTGTTCACAGTCAGGCTGTGACCTGCCCAGGCATGATCTGCGCTCTCTGCAGTATTCATATGTGTTCACAGTCAGATAGTGACCTGCCCAGGGATATGCTGTGCTCTCTGCAGTATTCATGTGTGTTCACAACCAGGCTGTGACCTGCCCAGGGATATGCTGCACTCTCTGCAGTATTCATGTGTGTTCACAGTCAGGCTGTGACCTGCCCAGGGATATGCTGCACTCTCTGCAGTATTAATGTGTGCTCACAGTCAGGCTGTGGCTTGCCCAGGGATATGCTGTGCTCTCTGCAGTATTCATGTGTGTTCACAATCAGGCTGTGACCTGCCCAGGGATATGTTGTGCTCTCTGCAGTATTCATGTGTGTTCGCAGTCAGGCTGTGCCCTGCCCAGGGATATGCTGCGCTCTCTGCAGTATTCATGTGTGTTCACAGTCAGGCTGTGACCTGCCCAGGGATATGCTGTGGTCTCTGCAGTATTCATGTGTGTTCACAGTCAAGCTGTGACTTTCCCAGGGATGTGCTGTGCTCTCTGAAGTATTCATGTGTATTCACAGTCAGGCTGTGACCTGCCCAGGGATATGCTGCCCTCTCTGCAGTATTCATGTGTGTTCACAGTCAGGCTGTGACTTGCCCAGGGAGATGATGTGCTCTCTGCAGTTATTCATGTGTGTTCACAATCAGGCTGTGACCTGCCCTGGGATATGCTGCGCTCTCTGCAGTATTCATGTGTATTCACAGTCAGGCTGTGACCTGCCCAGGGATATGCTGCACTCTCTGCAGTATTAATGTGTGTTCACAGTCAGGCTGTGACCTGCCCAGGGATATGTTGTGCTCTCTGCAGTATTCATGTGTGTTCGCAGTCAGGCTGTGCCCTGCCCAGGGATATGCTGCGCTCTCTGCAGTATTCATGTGTGTTCACAGTCAGGCTGTGACCTGCCCAGGGATATACTGCAGTCTCTGCAGTATTCATGTGTGTTCACAGTCAGGCTGTGACCTGCCCAGGGACATGATGTGCTCTCTGCAGTTATTCATGTGTGTTCACAGTCAGGCTGTGACCTGCCCTGGGATATGCTGCGCTCTCTGCAGTATTCATGTGTGTTCACAGGCAGGCTGTGACCTGCCCAGGGATATGCTGCGCTCTCTTCAGTATTCATGTGTGTTCACAGTCAGGTTGTGACCTGCCCAGGGATATGCTGTGCTCTCTGCAGTATTCATGTGTGTTCCCAGTCAGGTGTAAGCCTCGCTGAGCAGCTTTTTTGCATTATGCATTCCATAAAATATACAATTCAGAGACAGTTACGCTTAGTTTCCTCATTAGCACAATTCTGTGCTATGAGCCCCAAAAGTCTGCAAAAAAATACATATATCAACCACTGCCATTGCAGTGCTCATTGCATTACTGAAATTTTCTCAAGCAAAACATAATAGTTGTGGACACGGAAGATTTCTCTCCATGAGAAAATATAAAACTGCTGCTGCTGTGGTAGGTGCACAGGGGACAGTGTCATGTGTGGGGGTGGTGGTTAACTTTAGCTATTGTTGTTGTAGGGAGGATGTTACTCATCTGACTGTTGAGAGTAGTGGGAGCCATGGGGGACATTGTGGTCCAGCCCTGCAGTATATATTACCCCAGTGCATTATAGATTATGCAATGATATAACTTGTGCTGGGGTGAATGGACCCAGGCCATGTGCAGGGAGGGGGAATGATTGTCTACATGTGTGTCTGTTTGAGGAGCTCCTTAGCCACCTGCAGACAGTTTTGTGAGTAGCACATGGGGGCTGCAGTACTGAATGTTAGACTGACCATGAGATATCTATGGAGTAAAGAAATAGTGGCCATGACTGTGGTAAGGCTAGCAGTGGCAAGTATATGGACTGAGGTGCACTGCAAGTAAAGTGTGCACTGTTGGTGTGGTTATCTTAATGACATTACACCATTCCACATTATCTGAGGAGCAACTTGGTGATTGTACTTGATATATTTAAACATTTCTTATAATGGATCTAATCCTCCTGTTTTTTTGAGCACCTAATAAGCAGATATCAGTAGACAATTGCTTAACATAAATGTACGTTCGCATTTGCAGGATGAGATTCCCCCTAAGGAATGCAGATGCCTAGAAATGTTCTCTCAGGCAGAGATGGAAATCTTGCTGTAGGCCCTCTATGTATATGACTGGTAGATCCTCCTGACAGCCTGCTCTCCTGCAAACATGTATGGCTTGACCTTGCTGTTGATGCAAATGCTGCTGATGCTCATAATAGATCTAGAAGTGTGTCACTGTGTCACCAACATGATCATTTGCACCTGCAACAAGGCAATGGCCCTTGCATGGGAGAATATAGCCATGGGTGAGGATTTGCCTAGAGATAACAACCTCACTGACACACAAGAGTTCTTGATATCATAGTCTGAGAAGACAGATTGTTCCCTCAAACCTTGTGGTGGACTGGGTATTGGTGCAGAACTTCATCCAGTACCACAAGTCTTTGTGGGTGATGCCCCAGATGAGTATGCTCTTGCATATGTATCACATAACGTGATATGCCACAGCCATTAGTGATCAGATGTTGAATATGGTCATATAATCCCTACAGGCACTTCAGGGGTCCAACAACCATGATATTCTGCTCAAGGTACATGAGCTTGGGTCTACTTTAAAACACCGACACACAAAACACTGACAACAAGAACACCGAGACCGGAAGATCGACAACTGAGATGACTGACAGTTTAAAAGCACGAAACTTCACATGCCCAACAAACCACAATCCTGACAACAAACAAAACAAAACAAATACGTTTCCAAAAAACACACACAACACAAGCACAACAAAAACCTTACAAACCTGCACTAAACCTTACATACACAACTATCTATGCACTAACCTTAACCCAAACCCTAACCCTAAGGTCCGTCACTATCGCACACTCACCTAACCTGTGCCCTAACCCTAACTCACTTAACCCACCCCTAACCCTAAAGTCTGTCACTATCACACACTTACCTTACCCGCACCCTAACCCTAACTCACTTAACCTGCCCCTAACCCTAAAGTCTGTCACTATTGCACACTTACCTTAACATGTCAGTGTTCTCAGCATCGGGCTTTTAAACTGTCGGTCATCTCAGTTGTCGATCTTCTGGTCTCGGTGTTCTCGTCGTCGGTGTTTTGCATGTCAGTGTTTTAAAGTATACCCATGAGCTTACATTCTTTGCATACCATACCAGTGTACAGCTGATGCAGTATTGGTACATGATCTGACATTGTTTGCATGCTGTAGTCATGTGCAGCTGATGCAGCACCGGTACACGAGCTGACATTGTTTGCATGCTGTAGTCATGTGCAGCTGATGCAGCACCGGTACACGAGCTGACATTGTTTGCATGCTGTAGTCATGTGCAGCTGATGCAGCACCGGTACACGAGCTGACATTGTTTGTATGCTGTAGCCATGTGCAGCTGATGCAGCACCGGTACACGAGCTGACATTGTTTGCATGCTGTAGCTACATGCAGCAGATGAAGCAATGGTACATGAGCTTATATTGTTTTTATGCCATGGAAGTGTACAGCTGATGCAGCACTGGTTACTAGGACTGACAATAAGTTGCACTGTTAGACAAAGATTTTTGTCTTGCTCTGCTATCACAGATGATTCAGCATGTGGGTCCACCACTGTGGATGTGGGCATGCCTGATGTCAAGGATATGTCTGAGTCTGATGATGACAGTAGCAGATAAAGCATGGCACTGATTGCGGTCACAGTGCCACTGTCAGGCATGGCTACTGTGGCATGCAGATTACCTATACTTTCCACACATGCATCACCACTGCATCTGCAACCTGCTCTGAGTCCCAGTTCAGCCATGTAAAACAGAAAATGAATAACACGGGAATGAGAAGCATGGAATGTACACTTATCCCCTACCACCCAGGCAATAATGGGCACTGGTGTTTCCATCAAGCATGGGGGCAGCAGTAGGGAACAGTGTGTGAATGGGTGACAAAGCCATGGGTCCTGTCCTATGTTAGAGATGTGGGTTTTCATGGACATTACACAACTTATGTGGAGGGCAGTCACACAGGCATATGCTGATGCCACAAATGTGATGATTGGTGAAATGCTTTGGCTACCAGACATTGGAGAGGACTTTGCATGCAAAGGTAGAATTTTAGTACAGCACTAGGAGAGAGTCTATATCCTTCCAGGGTCTGTCTGCTGCTGTATTCTGTAGCTGATGCAATTTATGTGGTTATCCCTCATCCATCTCTAGTGAGGAACCACCCCATGGGACAGGTATAACATGATCACAATCATGAATAGCCACATTGCCCATGCCTACTACCAGTGTTGAGGGCAGTGCAACCTACAGTGGTCACATCCACGTATGCGGTGTACATGATGGTCATCACCATGACATGACCCTCTGTTCATGCTCACAAAGCTCACCTTCCTCTGTACTAGCTACCAATCAAGCCAGTGACATTCCTCAGACAGGATACTATTGTGGATGGGAACATGCACAGTCAGTGCAAGTAACTGCTGAGACCTATCACAGGGACCCATGCACAGTGTGGCAACATCTGCAGTTAATGTGTGTGTCCATCCACACATGTACATACACATGTGCACAGATACACACACACACACACACACACACACACACACACACACACACACACACACACACACACACACACCACCCACCTCTTAACACTTTTCCAGCATACCACTTCTTTCCTACACAGTCTTTTAAGCAAACCATAGTCACCCGCCATGATATATACACAGTCATGACCACAGCATACCCCTCAACATTGCCTCTTGCTGACTTCTGTCACTGCGGCCCTCCCCATCTGTGGATATGATGACAACTGTACCCTGCCCTCAGTGCTCTGTTGCCAGGGTAACTTGTATCAAATGCACAGCATGGCCAGTCCTGTTTAGTATAGCCTGGTTGTAGTATTGCATGAATCACCGTTAATGTTTGTTATGTCTAATCTGGCCCATACTTGTGAACTAGATGCTGCCTCTTAGCCACTGCATGGTCATTCCCAGCAGCCATATCTTCCAACAACTCCTCAACAGATCCCTCATCCACTGCTGACTTTGGTACATCCTCTCATTTAATGATGATACCCTGATGTATCTATCTGCATACCGACATCTTCACTAACACTAGTAAAATACCACAGTTTGAAAGTTTAATATAGAAAATACATGTATTGCAGAGTTTTACTGTTTACCCAAAACACACAAAGGACTTGAAAATCTTAGTGGAAGACCAATAGTTTCATCTGAAAAATATTTTTTAAAGAATGTATGTATCCTGCTACATGAATATTTAAAAAAAACATATGTGTACCTTCATTCATTAAGGATAGCCAGGACTTTCTGTGTAAAATTAGTAAGAGAGTTTGGAATAACAACATGTACTGGCTATGTCTAGATGTTAAAAGTTTGTATACCAATATAAGACATAAGAATGCTATTGAAACATTATGTTATTTCTTGGGTGATTCTCCACTGACCCACTTTATAATAGAACTCACGGATTTATGTTTTAAAAATAACTATTTTCTGTTTAATGGTGAGATTTACCACCAACTGCAAGGACCAGCAATGGGGGCAGCTTTTGCCCCTATGTATGTGAATATTGTAATGGCAAAATTTGAAGCAGAATATATATATATATATATATATATATATATATATATATATATATATATATATATATACACACATATACATAATTTCTATAAATGTCAAGCTGTCTATTACTTTAGATTTATAGACAACTTTTTTTCCATAATAAATTTTTATTGAAATATATTTTCCAAAAACATTACAAAAATACAATAAACATCACACACATAATACACTATAACTACTATAAATCATTTATACAATATCTACATGAAATGCTTCCTATATTTAATATATTCCTAAAATCAGTATCATGCTAATATAATATTGAAGACCTTTTCCCATATTTTCGGGTTATTAATATTTTTGTTAGTTTGTTTCAGAAGTAATTTATGTGCTAGTATATGTTTTATAGCCACAAGCTTAAAATTATTCCATGATGTCTTATGTGGCTCTAGCCAATTTGTGACTATATAGAGTTTCATCAGCAAAAAAATATTCATACAAATAATAGTTTGCGATCTGGAAAGCTCTCTTGGAGGAATGTGTAGAATCATAAATTCCCATGACAGTGTAGAACTTTGATAACCCATCTTTTGCAGTTGCACTTTAAGAGAGTTCCAAAGTTTATATACGCATTTACAACTCCAGAACATATGAAGAAGATCCACTGTTTGATCTGCACAGTATGGACAAATTGGAGAATTCCTAGGGTTAAATTTATGTAATCTAAGATGTGTGTAATATGCATTGTTCCAAATTATTAATTGCGTGTACATCAGTTTTTGAAAAGAAACTGATTTCCTAGTTATATCAATTGCTTTTAATATCTGATTGTCTGTTACTGTTACTTTGTTTACCCAATACTCTGAAAGCAAAATTTTGCCCTGAAATTTCAAATCCTTAATTAATTTGTATGCAGTTGCTATAAATTTAGTGTCTTGTTGGATAGCTTGCCACAATTCAGAGCACTTATCCACAAATCCGGTTGCAGGTTTAAAGTTCCTAGATTTATAGACAACTTAATATTTCTATGTGATGGAAATATGGGAGAAGCTCAGTCGTTTATAGATGACTTGCAGGAAAATGATTATGGCTTTAAATTTGATGGCATACAATTGGGAAGGAAGGTGATGTTCTTGAATGTAGACATTAATTGTCCTGAAACAACAGTACATAGGAAATTTGGCCAGAATAATGCCATTTTGTAAGGTACAAGCTGCCATCCAAGCCATTTAATTGCTGTATTGCCTTATAATGAATTTTTGAGGTTAAATAAATTATGCAGTTCTGATGGTGTATTCGAAAATGAATTGTCAAGGACAGAAAATATGTTTATGGAAAGGGGGTATAATAAGAAAACAGTGGAAGGATCCAAGAGAAAAGTAAGAGAACGCAGGTATGGAATAACAAAAGGGTATGATAATGTTTTGGGGACTGGGAAAAAGACTGGAATAGAATGGAAATATGTCAATAATGAAAGGAGGACTGAAGAAGGACATAGAGAAGAGTGATCTGTTACTACATTTAATGAACTGACAGATACTATAGTCAGGGAGGTTAAAACATATTGGAAAATGGTAACAAATGACAAAGATCTGAGATAAAGAGCCAGATTAAAGTCTCTCATAAGAGGAATACAAATTTGGCAGATATGGTGGTACATAATCGTTTCGTACCACCAGAGATCACTATATATCCTAACCTAATGGGAAATAAAATGGGAACTATAACTTGTAAAAATGCTCAGTGTGTAAACATGTTGTGACTGCTTTTTCAAAAATCAATAATGTAAGGTTTACACCTATGGGCTTGTATACATGTAATGCAGAAGGAATAATTTATGCCCTTAGATGCAGCTGTAATCTTTATTATATAGGTGAAACAGGCAGAGCATTTAAGACGTGTTTACAAGAACACATAAGGAACATTAAAAATTATAAAATAGAAAGTCCTTTAGGACAACATTTTATGACTGCACGCAATGCTGAATCAGATTGCTTAGAAGGATGCATTCTGGAAAAAATAAAAGTGTTATTGGGAGAAGACTTACATATTAAAGACAAGTTATTAAAGAAAATAACTCTTTATTTTAAAATATAATACTTTGGAACCCTATGGGTTAAATAAAAAATGTAACTGGAAATATGTGATTTAATTGTTTGATTGATTAATTGATGATTGTTTGATTTTATTACATATATAAACAATTAAGTAAGGAATGAATTTTGTACTCATTGAAGGCTTGGTGCCGAAGCGCTAAGTTTGAATTAAATCTTGGTAAAAACTGTTCTGTGGTCTGTGACTTTCAAACTGTGGTATTTTATTATTTTTTTTTGTGCTTAAGGTAGAATTATCTGTACTACATACAATCCTCATATGCTTCTCCACATGCTTAAGGTAGAATTCTCTGTACTATATACGATCCTCATATGCTTCTCCGCATGCTTAAGGTAGAATTCTCTGTACTATATACAATCCTCATATGCTTCTCCGCATGCTTAAGGTAGAATTCTCTGTACTATATACAATCCTCATATGCTTCTCTGCATGCTTAAGGTAGAATTCTTTGTACTATATACAATCCTCATATGCTTCTCCGCATGCTTAAGGTAGAATTCTCTGTACTATATACAATCCTCATATGCTTCTCTGCATGCTTAAGGTAGAATTCTCTGTACTATATATGATCCTCATATGCTTCTCCGCATGCTTAAGGTAGAATTCTCTGTACTATATACAATCCTCATATGCTTCTCCGCATGCTTCAGGTAGAATTCTCTGTACTATATACGATCCTCATATGCTTCTCCGCATGCTTAAGGTAGAATTCTCTGTACTATATATGATCTTCATATGCTTCTCTGCATGCTTAAGGTAGAATTCTCTGTACTATATACAATCCTCATATGCTTCTCTGCATGCTTAAGGTAGAATTCTCTGTACTATATATGATCCTCATATGCTTCTCCGCATGCTTAAGGTAGAATTCTCTGTACTATATACAATCCTCATATGCTTCTCCGCATGCTTCAGGTAGAATTCTCTGTACTATATACGATCCTCATATGCTTCTCCGCATGCTTAAGGTAGAATTCTCTGTACTATATATGATCCTCAAATGCTTCTCCACATGCTTAAGGTAGGATTCTCTGTACTATATATGATCCTCATATGGAAGGTAGCCACAGTGAAATCCTTCTGAAATGAGGAAGGTGACTATGTGCACCATCACAATTACTGGCTGAAAGGATAGCCTCAGGCATGTATATTTTGGCTAATCCTGTTGATACTCTCACTTACATGAGTGCATAGATCGTGCTATCCCAAACAGAACCAAGACG
Source organism: Protopterus annectens (assembly GCF_019279795.1). Taxonomy (NCBI): domain Eukaryota; kingdom Metazoa; phylum Chordata; order Ceratodontiformes; family Protopteridae; genus Protopterus; species Protopterus annectens. The sequence continues at coordinate 42,580,656 of NC_056748.1, read as the reverse complement.
CTATCCTCCAAAAAAAGGAAGCCAATCTGGTGGTCCCCTGCCATAAACAAACTGTACAACAGAAGGAAGAAACTGTTGCAAAAGAGAGTAAAATCTCATGAGTGGAGGAGCTCCCTGGTCAGCCTCAGTAAGAAGCTGCGATCCCCGATAAAATCCTCCAAAGATAATTAGGAAAACAAAATCACCACTGATTCTAAAGACAACGACAAAGCATACTATAGCTATGTCAAGAATCTCAATGGCAACACTCAGATCTGCTCTGAGTTACAGCACAATGGCACTAAATATACAGAACCAACTGATATTACCAACATCCTGGCAGATAGGTTCAGTGCTAACTTTACCCCCCTCTCACCCCCTAAAGAGCTCATCTCTATACCGGAAGAATGCAAAGTTCCTGTAATCACAGCTGCACAGGTAAAAACCAAACTCTCCAAAGCCAAGAACACAGCATCCATGGGACCAGACAACATCCTAGGCTGCGTTCTATATGAGCTATAGAACAAACTGGCACCCCACCTAAGTACCATGTTCAATCATAGCCTCACCTCACGCTTTGTGCCTGCTGAATAGCGCACAGCGACGGTTATCCCACTCCACAAGGGGGGAGCCACCACGGACCTTGGGAACTACCGCCCCATTAGCCTGACGAGCCTGCTCTGCAAGGCCATGGAATGTATCATCATGGAACTTATAAACAAAGACACTGGTAATGTCCAAACTCTGGACACCACCCAGTTCAGGTTTGTAAAAGGCAGATCATGTCTCTTAAACCTGACAGACTTCTTTGAAGCAGTCACCAAAGCCGTAGACAAGGGTAAGGTGGTTCACACAGCCTATCTAGATCTTGTCAAGTCTTTCAACACCATCCCCCCACTCTGGAATTATAGATAAACTCACTAAACTAGGTATAAATCCCTATGTCACAAGATGGGTTGCCAACTGGCTCACTGACAGAACCCACACTGTGAAAGTAACAGACTCCAAATCCGACTTCAGAACAGTGACAAGTGGAGTACCACAGGGTTCGGTCCTGGGTCCTCTCCTGTTTGGTATCTACTTCTCTGAAGTACAGGCTAACACAGAAGGTCTTTGGCTAATGAAGTTCGCAGATGACTGCAAACTAGGAGACATAATGGAAACTCCTAACAATGTGGACATCCTACAAAAGGGCCTCACTGAGACAGATGCCTGGTGTCAAAGCCATGGCCTCAAGCTCAATGCCAAAAAGTGCATTGTCATCCCCTTTGGTAAAAACTCTGTACCCATGAACTATGACATAGGCTGTAGTATACTTAACACTGAAAATGTGATGAGTCCTTGGGACACAGGTGGACAGTATTCTCTCCTTTGATAATCACATTGCCACAGTAGTCAGGAAATCCTTCTACGTGGCACACTTTATCACAAAAGGTTTCTCATCCAGAAAAAAAGAGGTCATTGTTCCCCTATACACATCACTCATTAGACCCATTATAGAGTACAATGCCCCTTTTGGTATGTACCTCACAAGACATCTACAACAACTGGAAAGGCCACAGAAATTCCTCAGAAAGATGATTACTGGTCTCAAACAGATGCCCTAAGCAGACCGTCTAAAAAAACTCCAGCTTTACTCTGTTGCATATCGCCTACTCAGAGGTGATCTCTGCCTAACATACAAAGCTATGTCAAACTCAGAGCTGTTGGACATGCTCCACTTAAAAAAATCCCAATCCCTCCAAGCTACACGCTCTAGGGACCTAAACCTTGTCACCACAATAAACAGAACATGCCGGAGTGATAGATTCCTGTCCCAGAGACTTCCCATACTCTGGAATAAACTACCTATCTATATCAAACAAAGCTCCTCGTTAGCGCTCTTCAAGAAAAATCTTGATGATTGGATGGGAAATAGGAAATTCACTCAGGGGATCACTTCTGTGGCTCTGCTCGACAGTGGCACAAGAAAATAATTTTCTTGGGTGGCAAAAGCCAGGGTACCTTTTTGGCTGGGCTTGTATATGCCCCAGGATCAATAACCTAGTACCTACATATGAACCTATGAACCTATAACATTGTACAGCAACCTCATGGATTCAAGGGTAATACCTTGCTAGCTGCCTTTGTTGGCTTTTTTAAGCCTAGGCCATTTTCTTTTCAAAGGTGGTAATCAAACTCTGCAACTTGTGTCTGTGAGGTAAACACCTTAACCATTATGTCAACCCCAACCCCCTGTCTCCAGTCTCAGTCTCTTTTCACTAGGATTTTATGGTGTATAACTATACTGGTTGTCACAGCTCATTGCACAGGTTTTATACATTTCTGAATCACACTGCCCATTATAACTATACTGGTTGTCACAGCTCATTGCACAGTTCTTATACATTTCTGAATCACATTGCCCATTATAACTACACTGCTTGTCACAGCTCTGCACAATACTTATACATTTCTGAATCACACTGCATGTTATAGTTACACTGGTTGTCACAGCTTATTGCACAGTTCTTACACATTTCTGAATCACAATTCCCATTATAATGGGTCTATATTAGAACACTGAAGTTTCAGAACTTCAAATGTTCTAATATCGACACCTAATAAGTGAAAGCTGTAACTAGTGAAGTTTGAGATAACCAAATTCTTTCCTAGGGAAAGAATTTGGTTGTCTGTTCCTGTCGCTTCACTATTTTCAGCTCTGCAGTGGAAAGTTACAGTCGGGTTCAGGTAAGTGTGCGATTGTGTCGACGTGAGGGTTAGGGTGGGATAGACGAGTTAGGGTTAGGGCGTGGGTGAGGTGTGTGTGCGATAGTGACGGACCTTAGGGCTAGGGTTTGGGTTAAGGTAAGTGGGTAGATAGTGGTGTATGTACAGTTTAGTGTAGGTTTAGATGTAAGATTTAGGTGTATGTGTGTGGATTGCTGTTTGTTTGGTGTGTTTGTGTTGTGTGTATGTGTTTTGGAACAGCAAATTTTTTCCCTAGGAAAAAAGTCGATGTTCTAAATTTTTGGTCTTATCGGTTTTCGGTTACTAGGTGTCGATATTAGAACATTCGAAGTTCTGAAACTTTGATGTTCTAATATAGACCCATTATAACTGCACTGCTTGTCACAGCTCATTGCACATATTTTATACATTTCTGAATCACACTGCCCATTATAACTACACTGCTTGTCACAGCTCTGCACAATTCTTATACATTTCTAAATCACACTGCCCATTATAATTACACTGGTTGTCACAGTTCATTGCACAGTTCTTATACATTTCTGAATCACACTCCTGTTATAACTATACAGCTTGTCACAGCTCATTGCACAGTTCTTATGCATTTCTGAATCACACTTCTCATTGTAACTACACTGCTTGTCACAGCTCATTGCACAGGTTTTATTCATTTCTGAATCACACTGCCCATTGTAACTACACTGGTTGTCACAGCTCTGCACAGGTTTTATACATTTCTGAATCACAGTGTCCGTTATAACTACACTGGTTGTCACAGCTCATTGCACAGGTTTTATACATTTCTGAATCACATTGTCCGTTATAACTACACTGGTTGTCACAGCTCATTGCACAGTTCTTATACATTTCTGAATCACACTCCTGTTATAACTATACTGCTTGTCACAGCTCATTGCATAGTTCTTATACATTTCTGAATCACACTTCCCATTATAACTACACTGGTTGTCACAGCGCATTGCACAGCTCATAGGTTCATACGTGTGTACTAAGCTAATGGCCCTGGAGTCTTTACAAGTCTAGTCCATAGGATTACTCTGGCATCGTGCCACCCAACCTTAGTTCCCAGTACCTCTGTCAAGCAGAGCCACTGGAGTGATCCCCATGGTGAATTTTCTATTTCCCATCTACTCATCAATATTTCTCTTGAAGAGAGCTAGTGAGGTGCTCTTTTTGACATGCATGGGAAGTCTATTCCATAGCATGGACAGTCTCTGGGTTATGAACCTGTCCCTCTAGCTTGTTCTGTTGATTATGGTAATGAGGTTGAGGTCTCTGGAGCATGTAGTGCTGAGGGATTGTGATTTCTTTAGATGTAGCATTTCTAACAGAGCTGGGTCAAACATGGCTTTGTAAGTCAAGCAGAGATCGCCTCTAAATAGGCGATATGAGACAGAGAATAGTTGAAGCTTTTGAGTCTGTCCATATAGGACAAGTGTTTAAGGCCTAGAATCCTCTTTGTGAGGTACTTTTGTGGCCTCTCCTGTTGTTGCAGGTGTCTAGTGAGGTATATGCCTAATGGGGCATTGCACTCGATGATTGGCCTATTGAGGGAAGAGTAGAGGGAGACAATGACCTTTTTCTTCCTAGATGCAAAACCCTTAGTAATGAGATGTGCCACATAAAAGGACTTTCTGATCACAGTGGCAATGTGGTGGTCGAAAGAGAGGTTGCTGTCAACCTTTGTTCCCAAATCTCTTATAACCCCTACCATGCTCAGTGGACTACCATTGATGTGATAATTCATGGGATCTGGGTTTTTCACAAAGGGAATGACGACACATTTTTTGGCATTGAGCTTAAGGCCATGGTTCTGACACCAGTCATTGGTCTCAGTGAGGCCTGTCTGTAGGATGTCAACATCACTTGGGGAGTTAATTATGGCTCCCAACTTGCAATCATCTGCAAACTTTGTCAGCCAGAGTCCATTCATGTTGGCCTGGACTTCAGAGACAGGATGTCTGGGCTAGGAAATTCTTTCTAACTCATCGTTCTCAACAAAGGAGGAGTTACTACAGACCCTGGGAACTATCACCCCATTAGCCTAACAAGTCTGATATGCAAAAACTATAGAACTGGTTTATATTAGATGAATGAAAGTTCATCTTAGCGAACGTTCACATGATCAAATATTGCGGAACTCGAAACCGCAATTGTGAGGATGGGAATATTTGTACTTTCCTCACTGTAGTGCAATCTCGAAGTTGGAATATATATTTAGCGGGTGGTGTGGGGGGGCTGCACCCCTCACAATTGCAGTTTCGAATACCTGTATATTCGCTCATGTGAGCGTTCACTAAGATGAACTTTTGTTCATCTAATATAGACCCTATAGAACACATCATCATGGACCTAATAAACAAGTATATTGGAAATCTCCATACTCTGGATCCCACAGAGTTTGGTTTTGTGAAGGGGAGATCATGCCAGCTCAACACATCGATGGTAGTCCACTGAACACAGAAGGCGTCATAAGAGATCTGGGAACACAGGTTGACAGCAACCTCTCTTTTGACCATCAAATTGCCACCGTGGTCAGAAAGTCCTTCTAGGTGACACATCTCATTACTAAGGGTTTTGCATCCAGGAAGAAAGAGGTCATTGTCTCCCTCTACTCTTCCCTCATTAGGCCAGTCATCGAGTACAATGCCCCATTAGGCATATACTTCACTAGACACCTGCAACAACTGCAGAGGCCACAAAAGTACCTCATAAAGAGGATCATAGGCCTTAAACACTTGTCCTATATGGACAGACTCAAAAAACTCCAACTATTCTCTGTTTCATATCACCTACTTAGAGGCAATCTCTGCTTGACTTACAAAGCCATGTCTGACCTAGCTCTGTTAGAAATGCTACATCTAAAGAAATCCCAATCCCTCCACACTACATGCTCCAGAGACCTCAACCTCATTACCACAATCAACAGAACAAGCTGGAGGGACATGTTCATAACCCAGGGACTGCCCATGCTATGGAATAGACTTACCATACATGTTAAGCGAGCACCTCACTGGCCGTCCTCAAGAGAAATCTTGATGAATGGATGTGAAATAGAAAATTCACCCCGCAGATCACTCCAGTGGCTCTACTCAACAAAGGCACTGGGAACTAAGGTCAGGTGGCACGATGCCAGGGTAATCCTATCAGGGCCATTAGCCTAGTACACACCTATGAGCATATGAATCTATAATAATAGGTGCTTTAGAGCTTTTACTTAAAATGTTTGGGCTATACAAAAATTGATTGTACTTTATGATTTAACTTAACAATGTGTATGTTTTTCAAAAACTGTAAAGGGCTCTTTAAATTACAGAGAGGGCACACTAATAAACTAGCTTCTTTGTTAACTTGACATATAACTTGTTAGTTGTATTTAAAGAGTTGTGTGCACAATGGCAGTTTTTCTGATGAAGTCTATGTAATTCGGACGAAAGCGCTCATTGTTGTGGAATAAAGGAATCTTGGTTTCACTTCTGCCTCCTTCTTTTGGATCCTCCAAAACTGAGAAAAAGTTAAGCGCTTCTCTAGCATGAGATCTGATCTTAACAGCACTTATGAGTGCTTAACAAAATCTTGAAAAGGACATTCTAAGCACCGTTAAGCTTGGGCTTCTTACTTGCGACTAAATGGGGACATAGCTGGCTGGCAAAAACATTGGCAGAAGGTAAAACAAGCTTTTAAAAGCTGTTAGTACTTTGTGATATTTAGAAACAGAATGTGTGGCAGAACAATGTGTTTAACAGCTTTTAAAAGTTGTTTTACTTTCTGTAGGAAGAGCACTTTGTTTTTGTCTGATGTACTGCTCAGTTGTGCCTGATTACTCACAATGTCCCTGGTGTTGCCTCATATTTTTGCCTTGTCCTTCCTAAAATGTTAGTTTTTGGTTTTCTTGTAAATCGCTGAGTATTGCAGTCAGTCAGCAGCACCAGCCATTAGAGTTTATTCCTTCTTTTTATTCAGAAAATACTTGTTGGTGCAAGGTCTGGTGTTCTATTAGCTTCTTAAACATTTTAAGTGAATTAGAGTAATATTTAAAAACTGACCTGATTTTGATCCATTTTCCTCGTATTAATTTTGGATTTGTCCAAAATTCTTAAGCAAAGAATTTGATAGAAATTGTTAAAAAAATGTGTACTTAAACATATATGAAGTGCTAGTTTAAAAAGCAAATAGTATGTAATGCATTTTATTCTATTTTACAATATGGCAGTAAGAATGATCTTACATGTAATTGCTTGAAGCTTTGGAGCTGCAGTGTGATTGAACTCTGACCCTGGCAGTAGCCAGCTCAGCAAGCTTATGTTTTTCACTAATGATTATCTGCTGGGTCAGAAAAATAAATGTATAAAGCACTGAATCTTTTCTTCCTTCCTCTGAGATGGCTGGCCTTGTGAATATTATCAGCACAGCTGCTAAAAGTAATGTTGCGAGAAGAACAAAGAAGTGTATTACAAGACTGAACTGACTATTGTATTCGAGCAGGACTGAAACCTTGAAAAAATAACATTTACAGAAATACATTATAACTGACCAGGTGCTTTGCAAGGTTGTATTATTCTCATGGGAAAACTTTTAAAAAGTATAACATCAGCACTTTCTTATAAATAAAATATTGTAGACCATAGTGATGTAGGTGCCCTGTGACTGACCATGTCAGTAAGGTGGGCACAGCTTAAATGTATAGTGTATAAAATGTAGAACATTTCCTGTATCATGCCAGACAAAATTCTATTCTTGTATTTGTATGGTCTTTTGCCTCCTGGTGTACACTAGTAAAGTTTTTGCATCTGAGCCTCCTGTGTTGCCCTAATTTGTTTTTATTTAACAGAAATACTGCTGTTTGTTGGACAGATCTTGGTAAGTACCTTAATATCCTTCAAAGGCTGTAAAAGACTTTGTGTTCCTATTATTTCTGTTTTTCACTTGTACCCGGTGAGATATGGATCAGATAAAGCTCCACTCACTATAAAAAATTACGATTGCTTCTACTTATCATAACCCTTTTGTTAACATGAATGTCAAGATTCACCTCTTGAGCTTTGTTCTTGAGCTGAACTTCTGCAGACATAACATTGCACTTTGAACTTGTGTCATCTTTGAGCTTTATGGGTCTCTCTTCCATTTATCCGAAAAGTACAAAATACTTCATTCTTTGCCCATCAATCTATTGCATTGACTGTTTCATGAAGCACTGACACACCATCAACATAAAGAGTAGGGTTCCTGCTTTCTAATTGATTGACTCATTTCTTAAAATGTTCCCTTTTAATAAAAGAATGAGGGCCTTTTGATTTAAAAAATCTTTTAAAATGATAACACTTATTGCATTTGGGACATTACTGACCAAAAGCTAAACAGTTTTCCTTTTCAGGCTCATGATTTCCTCCACAGTTATGACAGTTGGCTATGAAAATGGATTTAAGCACATGCTTTGAGTTTGCTGACTCACTCTTATGCTTCACTGAGACTGTACAGTTTCCAGGACATGCCTTAGAACTTGTTAGAAAAGTATGGGGGTTCCCAGTGAGTGTGACAGGCTTTACAGTTGCAGCCATGTGCTTGGACCTGTTTCCTTTAACCACATGCTGCATATTATCAACATGAGCTTTAGAAATAACTGGAAGCATACATCTCTCATTTGTAAACATATCTGTGTACTTTTCTGTAAGCTCATATATCTGACAAATCTCAATGGCCTTACTCAAAGTTAAATACAACGCCATGTCAAACTCTGAACTGTTGGACATGCTCCACTTAAAGAAATCCCAATCCCTCAGAGCCACACGTTCCAGGGATCTAAACCTTGTTATCACAATGAACAAAATATGCTGGTGGGATAGGTTCCTGACCCAGAGAGTCCCCATACTCTGGAATAGACTGCCCGTACATGTCAAGCAGAACGCCTCTTTGGCCTTCTTCAAAAGGAACCTTGATGATTGGATGGGAGATAGGAAATTCACCCTGAGGATCATGTCAGTTGCCCTGCTAGATAGGGGTCCAGGGAAGCAAATATTGTGGGAAGAAATATCCAGGGAATTGTTATGGCTAGGCTTGTATAGGCCCTAGGACCAATAGCCTAGTGCCAGCCTATGAACCTATGAACCTAAATCATTGTCATGAAGCAAAATCTTTCTCACAGCATCATCTTTAATACTACACACAAGTCTGTTTTTTATCAACTCATCCCTTACATCACCAAATCTGCATGTTTCAGCTTTGTTTCTCAAATCAGTTATATATGCTGCAAAACTTTCACCAGGCTTTTGATCTCTTGTGTAAAATAAGTGCCTTTCCATTGTAACATTCATTTGGGGGTTACACATTTCTCTAAACTTACGTTTTAGGCACTTGGGGCCCTTGACTCAGCCAGTACAGCTATATAATGGGTCCCCCCTCTCTTGCAAATAAGCAGAAGCATGCACACATGAATGCTCCCCTTTTATGGCTTCTGAACCACCCAAATTAAGCAGAATAAATGCCCCTGTACAGTCATCTTTATCAGAAAATGCAGCCTGTATGAAAATATCGTCCTCTTGTTCAAATACTCTCCAGCTCTCTGCAATATTATTGTCAAACACAAGTAGAGATGGCTTTCACAAATCCATCTGCCATGCCAACAATTTATGCCCAAATACATTAAAAAATATGTCCCTTCTAATTATGTATGAACAAGCACACACAGCAGCTTGTAATAACGTTCAAATGCACAATAAACTCTTTGAACTACTTTACTTTCTGAAATATGCTTTGAAATGGCTGTATTTTGAAATAAATCTACTGTGATACTGCATAAACATGCAAACACTTCATACACTTCAGACAACTTCAATAGCTTTGCTTAATGTGAAAAAGTAGTGCTTAGCAAAAAATAAATGCGTACGTTTCTCTTATTTTATTCTTTCTATGCGATTCAGACTTTATTTCAAACATTTTCTGTAGTTAATTTGAATATTTCTATTAATACATCATAATTTTTGATATTTCTATTACTTAGATATTCATTTAGAGTGTTCTGAATGCCTCATTTCATATTTTGCAAATAAGAAATAGTTTGAGCAAATTTTAATGCCTGAAATTCTTTTCTGATCTGTTTTGCGAGTTATACGTTCAGTGGGGATGATTCACTGCTGTATATTCCTCCAGTTTTAACTGAGTGCATTCTCGGTCTGGAATCTGGATTTCTAGATCCCATTCTAACACCATGTCACTTGTTTCTCTCTAATATAGATAATGAACCAGGTGTGGTAGTTCGTTTATATGCTTTATTACATAGAAACACATCAGGATGGATGGCAGCATTACAAATTGTAAACAAATTGATTAACTGACAGACTACACATACATACATGCTTACATGTCAACAGGTTACTACAAAATGGCAGTCAGACTTGCACGTGCTCAGTATTTATACACTGTGCAAGCCCTTAGAAAGCTTCTTAAAGATGTACACACACCCTGATCTACACAGTGGATGGGAACGCAGAAAAACAACCCGGGTGTAGCACTTATGTCTCTAAAGTACAGAGGCAGCCTGTAAATCTTGCCCTAGCTTACATACATCACTTAAAATAACCTCTAAGGCACATAAATGTGTGAGATACAATTGGGATACTTGGCTAGGCTTATAAGGGCCCTAGAGGTCATTAGCCTGGGATATATGTATGAACATATAAACTTGTGAACATGAAAGAGATTCTGAGATGAATACTTGGCATGCAATTAGTTACACTACAATGCTGATACAGAAAAGAGATTTAGAGTGAAGATTCTTGATAAATAGTGCGTGAATTACCCTACTCTACTGCTGATATATAAACGGATGGAGACATGGCGCTTGACATACAGTGTGTGTTACCCCACGTTAACGATGATACGTAAAAGGGATTTAGAGAGAGGATGCATGACACATGATGTGCAAATTACCATGCCCCAATGTAGATACATGAAAGGGTTTTAAAGACAGGATACTTGGTACACAGTGCGCGGCTTACCTTACCCTTACTCTGATATATAGAAAGCATTCAGAGACAGGATCTTGTCCAACTGCCCAGGAATAGTTAGCCAGGGTCATGGAATTGATTTTTATTATGAAAGAGATAGCTTTGTGGTCTGACCTTCCCAGAGAGGACACTACAGTATGGCAGCGGAAGAAGCCTTCTCCCATGTTTGTGAGTACCAGGTTGAATATTTTTGCACACCTAGTAGGAATAAGGACTATCTGGTACAAAGTGTTGTTGTTTACAAAGTCCAGAAATATGTGTCCTGTACATTTGGGGGTCATATAAGTATCTCAATTTTTGGTGGAGTAGTTGAAGTCACCCATGAATATAGTATTGAGTTGAATGGCGAGGGCCACCAGGAAGTCCAAGTATGAGTTATGAGTTTCTTGGGTTATAGATGGTGAGCTATTACTTGCAAGGATAATGACATAGGACTTTGCATATGGAAATCTGGAACTGAAACAAAAGCAGTTCACGGACTCCACTGGCAGTGGAGTCCCTGAACTACTTTTGTTTCAGTTCTGAGTTTACATTGTGTTTTTTTTGTTTTTTGAGTATGGCGTCTGGTAGTTCGACAGATTCTTCTTTGGCTGGCCTTCCACCTGGACAAGATCAACAGGAATCAACGGAAAAAAGCATAGGCAATCTAATTGCCTTAATTCTGCAACTTTCCCAAAGAGTCGATGGATTATATCAGCGTTTTAGTGAGCAGTGTGCTTCAGGAGCATCTACTACCATCCAACCACCGGGAGGAGCTGTTCTTTTAGTTACAGACTTTTCTAATACTCCACTCTGCCTAGCTACTACAGAACAACATCATTTATTAGAAAAAAATGATTTTGCTAACAGATGTGAACTATTACAGCCAGCGAAAGATGCAAACAAGCCAGCAGGGAGACTAAATACTAACCACAATGCTGGAGGGGTTGGTTTTACTTCCAGGAACGAAGTTCCTCAGCTTAATAACTGGTTGGATGCTTCTTTTTTGTTTGCGGCAGACCACAGACAAGCTGCAACTACAACTGATGGTAAGCTAAGCGAATATGATCAAAAATTAATGAAATGTAAAAAGCTCCAACTAGAAAATGCATATCTTAGAGAATGTATCAAACTGAAAATTATTCCAAAAGGCTTAAGGTTATGGAAGTATCCAACAGGTTTAGTCCCTGACTCGCCTTTACATATTGACTTGCTCAAATTGTTTGATAGATTTGGGTTTGAGTTGCTGGAGTTGTAGATAAAATATAATGATAAAGAAATCAGTGCTCTGAGCAATGCTTTGACTTTACTGGATAAAAGCATATGGGATGATGTTTCATATGAGAACTTTAAATATGAATATCTACATATTTTTAACAGCATTGACCACTATATAGACAACCTTAAGAAAGGAAAGACTAATAAACTAAATAGAGATCTGAATGACTATGCTAATGGATTGGCATACCCAAAACCACTTGGCTCTCAGTTCAAAAGGAAAAATTTCAAATTTGTTAAAAAAAACATCCCTTTGATAATTCGAGAGAAGACACCGAGTGTGCACTGGATATTGACTCTGACTGTAACAGTGAGCCCCTAAATTTTGACTCAGAATATGTTGGTCCAAGAAGGTCTGAGAGGCTTAGAAATAAATATGAGTCTCAGCCAAGGCAGGGTGCACAAGGTGGTTATCAAGAGATGGTTTTTCAGGGGGCCAGGCCCAAGAGGAAGAGCTGGAGGACATAAGTGGGGTATTGGATTTGCACCCCAGTGAGATCTCCCTTATTTTCACCAAGAGGGAGACATTCAGTTTCAAGAACGTACAAGTAATGACTACACCATTGTTTTTAACAATGAGAAAGATTTTAAAGTGTATAATTACTCAGATGTGAATATTGACATGGAAATGGCAAACTTATTAGCTAGAGGCATGACTTTCATGCCGAGTAGATCTTTTGATTTCACTACTACTGTCATAGATATGAAATTGTTTTTGAGGAAGTTGAATTTTTCTCTTTTATACCATGACAATTTGTATAGAGTCAGTGACAATCTATGGAATATAAACTCAATCCATATCCCCCCTCCACCCCAATCTTGTCTTGTATGAGAAACTATGTGAATTAGACATTAAGAGCTTGCAATAACACAGAAATGGACATCTCACGAATAATTTGAAAGAAAGTGAGTTAGCCATTCTAGAATCACTGCAAAGAGAGAAAATAAGGGTCATGAAACCTGACAAGGGGGTTGGGATGGTAATTATGGATCTAGACATGTACCAGAAAAAGATGCAGGAGATCTTGGATGCTGTTACATACAAAAATGTTTCATTAAATGAATTGGATGGTACATATAGGAAGATTTACTCACAAGTGAGCAACATTTTCATGGCAAGAAGAATTGACATTCACCTTTACAATTATTTAAATATCATTACACCTAGAGTACCTGTGTTCTTCGGCATCCCAAAAATCCACAAGGGCCTCTCTAACCCTCTCACGAGACCTTTTGTTGATGGTAGGGATTCCATCACTTCATCCAGTGCACAATATTTAGATTACAAACTAAAGAAAATTAGAGAAGGAAAAACAGATATGCAAGGATTCGTAGAGCTTTTTAGCACATGCTAATGGAATTCCCTATGATGCCAATGACACTCTAGTAACTATTGACGTTAAAGATCTTTATACCATCATCCCACAAGACATTGGCTTGGAGTGGGTGAATGAGATGCTGTTAGAGCACAAGGTAGCTCATGACACTATCACTTTAATTTTAGAACTCTTAGAATTGTTTCTCAGTAACAACTTTATCTCTTTTGACAACAACTACTTCCTGCAGAGTAGAGGGATGGCCATGGAGTCACCATGTGGTGGAGCTTTTGCCAATATTGTAATGACGTCTTGGAAGAAAAAGTTTGTGTTCCAGTCTAGGTATTACCCAAACATCAGATTATATCTCCGGTTCCAAGATGATATATGTTTAATTTGGAAAGGTTCAAACAGTGAATTGGAGAATTTTTTGAAACACATTAATGAAACCACCACTTTCATTCAATTCACATGGAAATATAGCACTCAGTCCATAGATTATGTGGGTGTTTCTTTATGTAAAGATCATGTTAACAACAGGTATGTGGCTAGAATTTTTAGGAAGGAAACCTATTCTAATTCCTTCCTTCATTTCAGTAGCTCACATCGTTTTCACCAAAAGATGTTGGTCGTCAAGGGGCAATTGGTTCAAGCAGCCCGGATGACCACCACT